>NC_134358.1:126936872-127044372 GCF_048569485.1 Anomaloglossus baeobatrachus
GTGCAACATTTGGTGATCGCTGCCGTAGCGAACATTATCGCTACGGCAGCGTCACACGCACATACCTTGTCAGCGACGTCGCTATGACAGCCGAACAATCCCTCCTTCAAGGGGGAGGTGCATTCGGCGTCATAGCGACGTCACTAAGCAACGACCCAATAGCAGAGGAGGGGTGGAGATGAGCGGCTGGATCATGCCGCCCACCTCCTTCCTTCGTCATTGCCGGTGGACGCAGTCACGCAGGTAAGGAGATGTTCGTCGTTCCTGCAGTGTCACACATAGTGATGTGTGACACCGCAGGAACGATTAACAACCAGCGGCATGCAGCACCAACGATATTATGAAAATGAGCGACGTATCAACGATCAACGTTTTTGCGATCGTTGATCGTCGCTCCTTGGTGTCACACACAACGATGTCACTAACTGCGCCGGATGTGCGTCACTAATGACGTGACCCCGACGATATATTGTTAGCGATATCGTTGTGTGTAAAGTACCCTTAAGTTGCATTGAAGATTATATGTAGGTCTGTATGTGTTTTTAAAAAAAAAAAAAAAATTACTAAAAAGTTACCAGCATCTCCGACAGAAGCTTGCACTTGCTTTCTGTTCTAAGATTGCATAATCTACAAACAAAAAAAAACAGCAGTGAAGATGTCTGGAAACATGAATATATGAAATTTGGACTGCAAGGCTGCATTATAGACTATACTTATAAAAATGTACGTACTTGGCACATAAATTGGGCAAATTCATGAGAGCCCACCAGCTGTGACAAGGCGTAGCTTTCTTTGATGGGGATCAAAACCTAATATTTATCAAATGTGCCTCTCGCAAGCTAAAAACCTACAAACCTAAAGGGCAGGTAGGGTCCAACGCTAATTATAACTGCCTTGGCTGATGGGAGGAGGGGGCTCAGCCAAATATAGAGGCCATCATCACCACCTGCAATATTATACTAGCCTTTTTGCCCGGGAGAGGCATGTTTCATAAATTTTAGGTTTAGGGTCACATCAAAGAAAGTTCCGCTTGTTGTGGTTGGTGGGCTCTCATGAATGGACCAATTAATGCGCTAAGCATCTTCGTTCGTTTGTGCATAGTATGTATGATATACCAGTATGTATAATTTTAACTTTTTTTCTGTTTTTAATATAATAGTTAGACTGTAGAAGTCTTTGCTGAATAGATGCAACAGAGTTTTATGATGGGTTTTGTTGTTTCCAGCTTGTGAGAGAATACGTTGCTGTCGGCTATAGTTCTCTGTGACAAAAGTACTTCTTTGTCCTTAGATCTTGCCTGCCTGGTATTGAGGGTAAAGTTAACGGCGCTGACAGCCCTGCCTCTGTGGGAACTGCGATACTGCCACATATGGTTACGTTTTGCTGCCTTTCCAGAAAATTATGTATTTGTTACAATTTCAACCCTAAAATAAATAAAAGTATTAAAACTTAATGTGTATATACCATCGGCCTTGCAGTTGAATGTAATTTGTCGATCGCCCTCTCTGACTGAGAACAGGATTTAAAGTCCAGATATTTGTCAGCACCCGTGACCATTTCTTTATCTGATATCTTTTGAGGTCTGAGAACCTCTAGAAACGTTGAAATACATGTGTGAGCTTTAGATTAGCAGCTTTGACGTAGGGCTAGTTTTATTCTTACCGATGATGCTGATGGTTGTTGTAAAAACAAAGCAAGATCAACAATAAAACTATGGATGGTTAACACTGTAAAAATCGTGGGTGTCTCTGGTTCTTGGTGGAACAGTTATGTTCCTCACTGAGCAGCTTCGGTATCTTTAGATGAATTGGACATCGGAGCTTCTTCACCCTTCTTGTAGGGTCGAGCTCTCTGGGACAGCACATAAAAGGTTTCCTGCGTGTCGGGGTGCGTTTATTGGGTCTTCATGTACACCCATTGAATGGGGCTTACTGTATAGTTCACCCATGTTCACTTCATTGCTGCTACTACTAAAATAATTGAACCCACAAATTTTCTTATTTAAGAGATTTCATATGGATGAGCCCCTTCTCACTGGAGCAGAGTTTATTCCACCAGTCACATGATTTTGTTGTATGTCCAATACAAGGAACTTGTGATTAGTAAAAAAAAAAAAAAAAACCCAATATGAAATCTTTAGTGTGTGTGTGTGTGTGTGTGTGTGTGTGTGTGTGTGTTAAAGTTGTAACAGTTTTATTTATTTTTTTTTTTATATTCTTTTCAAACAGACCAAAAACATGGTGGAAAGAATGGGAAAAAGGAAGGCCTGTCTGGCAGCTCCTTCTTCACCTGGTTCATGGTTATCGCTCTGCTGGGTGTTTGGACATCGGTTGCAGTCGTGTGGTTTGACCTTGTAGACTACGAAGAAATTATTGGTAAGTACTTCAGTTACTTCATTTCTTGATAGTTGTCGTTATCTTTTTGAGTTTTTTTTTTGTCTTCTGACACTGTTAGGTCATGGGTTGAACTCGATAGACCAAAGTCTACCTTCAGCCTTAAACACTATGAAACTATTGTTATTCATTTTATTCTCTTTAATATTTAAAACAGATTTTAATTTTTTCTTTTTCTTTTTTTTTTTTTTTTTTTTTTTTTTTTTTTTTGCTGTTGGGGTATTTGAATTCGTTATTACTGTGCTCCATAAACATTTTTTGGATATTTTTTTTTTTATATATGAAGATATATTCAACCATTTTATTTGTTGGCTTAAAAGCGATTGTCCGGTCACACATATTGATGCCCTGTCCGTAGAATGGGTCATGAATATCAGATCTAGGAGGATCCCCCACTCATCAGCTGTTAAGCTGGGTTTACACACTGCAACATCTCAAACGACATCGCTGTAACGTCACCGGTTTTGTGACGCAATAGCGATGTTGTTTGCGATGTTGCAGTGTGTGAAACCTATCAGCGACCTGGCCCCTGCTGTGAAGTTGTAATCGTTACAAATCGTTCAGGACCATTCCTAGGTCCTTTTTTTCCCGCTGTGCAGCATGAAGTTTCAGTGTGTGAAGACTTTGCAGCGACTTTGTTAGCAACTTCCCTTTCAAAAGGCTGCTTATCAACATCCCCAACAACCAGCTAGGTCGCTCTGCAGGTCCGGATCGCTGTTGAGTTGTTGGCCAGGTTTGCCTGTTTGACAGCTCACCAGCGACTTAGCAGAGACTTAGGGAGGTCGCTATTGCGTCACCAAACCGGTGACATTACAGCGATGTCCTTTGCGAAGTTGGAGTGTGTAAACCCAGCTTTACAAGCTCCGACTGCTGCCAATTATACTCTGTGAACTGAGATAGAAGATTAGGAACTGTTCTGCAGCACCCGGCAGAGGCCACTACACCTTCAATGATGCTGCGCTTTACAGCTCAATTCAAAGTGTTTACATCCAGTAGCCACCGGGACAAATAACAGCAGAGTATTGGGTGGTGCTGGGGGTTGGACCCCCACTAATCTGATAATTATAACCTAATCTATGGGTAGGTCCACAATCTGTGTCTTTGATCAGACAACCATTTTAAATCAGTCAGCTAGTGAATGACACCACCAAGATTTATTCCAGCAATTTTTTTTTTATATTCTTTGTGGAGATCATTAAAATGAAACCCTTTCAAGATGCACCCCCCAAGAGACCAATTGCCTGCTCGAGGACAATATAAACTATTTTAATGCAGTAGTAGTATTGTATTTGGCAATTTGTGTGTGTGTGTGTGTGTGTGTGTGTGTGTGTGGTTTTTTTTTTTTTTTTATGGTATTTATAAATTGTACGGGGTGAAAATTTGTTAATACCGTTTCGGTTATAAGTAATATATTGTACATATTTCTATATTTATTCACACATGCAGCCAAGGCAAAGGATTTCCGCTATAACTTGTCAGAGGCTCTTCAAGGTAGGATTGCTTAGCGAGAACAAACTATTTTACGATGTTCTCTTTAATATACTTTTTTTCTCAATAGCCATTCTCAGGCTTTCTCTAAATCTAATTTCATTTTTTTTTTTACCCTTCTACATTGTCTTCTAGAAATAACCATATTTTCTTTTTCCAAACTTTCTAACAAGACTGGAGTAAGAGGGCAACAGCTTTTCAGCCTCTCTTGGTTTCACAGGCTTATGCTAAACGTCTAAAAGCTTATTGTAAACTAGGTTTGTCAAGAGCCATAAAGTAGCTCTAGCAGTTAAATATGCTGCACCTTGTGAGGCTACATATTCAAAGCCTTTTATGTGCCCAAAAAAATGAAAAAACAAACAAAAATGATTTTCCCTTCCTTGACCACACACACACACACACACACACACACACACACACACACACACACACACACGCTGCCCTGTGTTATTTTCTCACGCCACTGCTGGATGTACAGCTACACTGCTCACTACTCCTCTATAATGTTCATGCTACAGAGGGATGGGCTCAGAATCTCCACCTATGTGTAATGTACTGATCAGAAAAGTGCAACACTGTATGTACACATACAAGACAGATTATTCTGCAAAGTAATCTAAATCAAGACACCACAAATACCTTTTTATAAAATCTCTTGCCCTGTATGTAAATTGAACGGTCTGGTCCGATGGGCATCCCAATCTGCGCCTTCTGCTGCTCCTTTCGCCCTCCTCTGCTGATTGACGTAGATGATGCCTTGGACAACATCCACATAGGCGGGCAAAATCTCCTGCCTGCACAGACATACCGTAGTCCCGGCTCATGCAGGCACACTTTGCTCTGCCCTACTGCGGGCGGAGCCAAAAACATAGGTGCGCCTGTGCGGACCGGCAAGTCCTCTGCACAGGTGCAAGATTTTACCCAGCGATGTGGATGACGTCCCCCGCTTCATCCAAATCGCCGGGCAAAATCTTGCGCCTGTCAGAGAACTCGCAGGTTCGCACAGGCGCACCTATGTTTTCGGCTTTGCGGGAATATGGAGATTTTACCTGCCTACGTGGCTGGTGTCCGAGGCATCATCCACATCAATCAACAAAGGAGGAGGTCGAAAGTAGAGACAGGAGGCACTGGTTAGGACGCTGACAAGACAATTTTACATACAGGGTAGGAGATTTTTATAAATGTACTTTTGGGGTCTACAGAGGGTGGGTGGGGTCAGGGAGTAACATGTACCTTCATGGAATGCAGCACAAGCGCTGTTTTAAGGTGCTAGTTTTAGTTTAGAAGGCCAAAATCTGGTGACAGGTTCCCTTTTAAGGAACTTAACGGTCCAGTCTTCAGGTAGTTCGCTATTTTATACAAGCACGTTTAAAAAGACTACTTCGCAAGAAGAGACAAAGATTTTAACTATTTTTCCCTTAGCTCAGTACATTAATTTGTCCTTTTTTGTGAAGTGAAATCTTTTCTGGATTGCTAAGAATGCATTTAAACTTCAGATTATGTTTTATGAAAACAAGACTGCCGCTAAACTCTTGGTAGATGCAGATACACAGCGAAACATGTCTAAGGAGCTCTACATCAAACTTTTGTATTTTGACTAAATTGCCACTGTAAAACTATTGGCCGGCAATCATGGCATAAAACATAAGCTACATGACTCCTACACTGATGGATACAGCTGCATGAATGGAGATGGATAGTTATCCCATGTGGTTCCTATCTAGTAGGCATATTGAGAATTGTCTCAATACCTTTCAGTGGTCTCTTAGAGGGGGAGACTGGCGGCTGTGATGTCTCCTATTTATTTATTATTCTTGTCATTTATTATATGGCGCTATATATGTGTTCACACTCAAATGGGTTTCTTGCCCTCCTGTGTTCGTATCAGCAGCTACATTGAGGACATTATACAGTAGTACTAAGCAGTGTAGGTGTGAATCCATATCTGTTGCATATAACACTTAAAGGGAACCTGTGAGGTCCAAAATGCACCCAGAACCACAAGCAGTTCTGGGTACATATTGCTAATCCCTGCCTAACCGTCCCTTTATTTAGTAGCATACTTAGAGATCTTTAGAAAAAGTATATCTAAAGATCTTTTACTGTATGCTAATGAGCGAGGGGACTAGTCCCCCGAATAGTCGCCCCCATTAGCATGTTAGTACGCCCCTGTGAGTGTGCTGATATGCTAATGAATACACAGCATCACAGGATGATCTCACTCACCTCTCCGCCGCCATCGCCGCCCAATGGGGGATTTTGGCTCCGTGTGCATAACCCCGGAGTTTGGGTCACGCGCACTACTTTAGTTTGAAGCCAGGACGTTTACACCTGGCTTCATAGTGCGCATGAGCCAAACTCCGGGTTCATTCTCACTGAGCCAAAATCCCCCTTCGGGCGGCGGAGAGGTGAGTGAGATCATCCTCTGACGCTGTGTATTCATTAGCATGTCAGCACACCCACAGGGACGTACTAACATTCTGATGAGGGCGACTATCCGGGGGACTAACGCCCAGGGGACTAGTGCCCTTGCTCATTAGCATATGTTAAAAGATCTTTTAAAGATCTCTTTACGTATGCTGCTAGATACAGGGACGGGTAGGCAGGGATTACCAATATGTACCCAGAACTGCTCATGGTTCTGGGTACATATTGGACCTGACAGGATCCCTTTAACTAAAGAGCAGCTGCACCATTCCCTCCTAGTCCTCTTCATCATTGTCTTTAAGAGGGAAGTGAAATATAAAAAGGAACCATACTTCTCTAATCTTGGCTCATTGTTTTTCATGTATGCAAAGTTTAAAGATTAAAGAAAAACCCAAAACATTTAAGTTTTACTAATTGTAGAGTGGAAATTGGGTATTGCTTGCCACTTAAAATATGCATTAAAATAGTAAATAGCCCTACCACCTACTAAGGTCCAAAATATACTTTTTCCGTTACTGAATACTTTCTGCAGATTTTTTTTTTTTTGAGGCAAGCTTCTAAAATAATTGCAAACATTTTGTTACACATTCTTAATGAAGTCTGAATTTCTTATACAGGAAAACTGGGAGATTACGATGCTGACGGCGATGGAGACTTTGACGTGGATGATGCCAAGGTTTTGCTAGGCAAGTACACGTTTCTTTGTTTTGTGCAGATTGATTTGCAGAGATCTCCTTCTGCAAGCGATTTACGATGTGGTTTGCCTTTTATTATGTTTGCTCATGTCCTAAAATGAAACGTCACCATGTTAAGAGCATCCGATGCCAAATCCAGTGACACCTTAATTCTATTATACTACTGTGTGCGAGATGCCTGTCTCTAAGGTGCATGTTTCATACCATGCATGTATACATCCACCCGCCCATTGTATTTTTGCACTTGTATGAATGTGTTAACTTGTGTCTTCATTACATCTTCAAATATAAGTCGCTTAACAAGATGGAATCTAAATCTGCTTTACTTCAATTTTATGCCTTTTTTAAAAGGGCTTTCTAGAGACAAAAAGACCCTGAATTATTAAAGTTTGTTAAGCTGGACTCTATATTTCTTATAGGATTTTCCACTTCGCTTGATGGTCATCATCCATTCACGTTTGCTCATATTGTCTTTAGTTTGCATGCTTCTTGAAAACATTAACGCACAGAACAAATAACAAGTTGCACTGAAAAAATTCATAAGTATGAAAAATCCTTGCTTGTTGGAGCGAATCCAAAGTGGATCGGTCATGAGGTTTCACAATATTACCCACATGCATTATTATATACATTTTAGGCCAGATGAAGCTGATGTATTTGTCAGAATGGCTGTATACTTCTATTTCAAAGTTTAAACTCCATCTCTGCTGACTTAGCCTGATTGACAGCTCCTCAGTGTCCTCCTACCTGCTGCTGACTTCTCCTCTCCCTGCTCCGTACAAGCTGCAGCTATTTATCAAGCTGGGTAGTGACTGCATCTTCAAATTGGGACACCAGACTCATCTGGTCTAACATATTAATGTATGTAGTTAGTGTTGTGACGTCTGGTGACAGATTCATTGTAAAGAGATTCTTACCACATTCTAAAGAAAATGTTCGAATCTTAAAGAGATGTTTAAATGTGTTTTTCTTCAGGCGCGCACCGCCCCCGGCTTCCTGCATTGCCTGTGGTGGTGTGTTCCTGAACACTTAGGGTACGTGCCCATGATCAGGATTAGTAGCATTTTGGATGGAACGTGTTTTCTCTACTTTCAAAATGCTGCGTTGTACAGTACAAGCACAATGGATGGGATTTATAGAAATCCCATTTTATAGAAATCCCATGCAGACTGTGCTTCTTTTTTCCGCAATCTAAAATGACCAGCAGCGCGGCTTTCCGAACCGTGTCGCGGCTTTCCGAACCGTGTCGCGGCTTTCCGAACCGTGTCGCGGCTTTCCGAACCGTGTCGCGGCTTTCCGAACCGTGTCGCGGCTTTCCGGACCGCAGTGTGTCAATTTATGCTGTGGAGACGCAAGTGTTCAGCGGGAGAATACAGCGAAAAATTGCTACACCCAGAACCCTGATCGTGGGCACAGACCCTGCGTTCTCCTGTGGAGAACATTTTGTGTCGCCGCAAGAGAAGGCACGCTGCGTCTAGAACGCAGTATATCAGGATCGTGGGCACTTACCCTAACCATTTAGACCAGCGTCATGACCATATGCGCATGCTCCCAGACTGCCAGCTGAAACTGCTGCGCCTCTGCAGCATAGTAGAATGGTTGTTCGGGTCAAGCGATCTGACCAGCTTGAGAGTGCTGCAAGCCGGATATAAAGCATAGACCTTCTAGTGGCACATGCTCAATGTCTAGGTAAATGGCTGCTCATGAGACTGCAGGGTGGCCGATAACCTAGGCAAGTAGCTGCATGGTATAAAATTAAAAACTCCTCCATTCTTGAGATCTTCAAATTTTTAGAAGGAGGTAATTTGCAAAGTTGATTGTTTCTACAGTCGCTTTTGAATTCTACCTATTTAACATCTAGAGATGACCCCTTTTAAGCAATCCTTGCCACTTGAATCAGTCGACAGATTTTTTTTTTGGGGGTGTTCTTGGCCCTCTTCATTTCAGTGTAGGATATTTGTTGACGGCATGACTGGTTGTTGCCACAGGTCTAGGAAGTATGATTTCTCCTTGTGGAGACTGCAGAGCTGGCAAATAATGGCCTTTAGGCTGGTTAACGCTCATATTGGAAAAGGGTACACAGATTATCTGTTCTCCCAGAGGAAGAACACTCTCCACTGTATAGGTCATTGTCCAGCTCCTTAACAAACTTCTATTCCATGTGTTATTAGCGAAACTAAAGTCTTCACCAAAAGGAAAAGATCTGCATCTGCCGACAGCGGCTGTGGGATTATATACTGTATCTACTAAAGTTTAGTCTTTGTGGTCAAAATGTTTTATATTACTTAAATTTATACAGCTGTAAAAGGATTGATATCACTAAAATTTCCCCTTAGTTTATGGTACAACTTATACACCTATATAGATATAAAGGACCTATTTCCACATATGAGGGAGGCTCAATCCACCTTTTTGCTGGAGCGGAAAGCCACTAATGGCTGTTCTGCTGGACCCAGACTTCTGTATATTGCATAGTTGTGTGTGTGTGTGTGGGTTTTTGTGTGTGTGTGTGTGTGTGTGTGTGTGTGTGTGTGTGGGTTTTTTTGTGTGTGTGTGTGGGTTTTTTTGTGTGTGTGTGTGTGTGTGTGTGTGTGTGTGTGTGTGTGTGTGTGTGTGTGTGGGTTTTTTGTGTGTGTGTGTGGGTTTTTTGTGTGTGTGTGTGTGTGTGTGTGTGTGTGTGTGTGTGTATTGTAGTGTGAGCATACTAATATGCTCACCACTGCTGGTCTCTCCGGTGTCCTCTTCTCGGTAGTCACTGCTCTTCAGACTCTCTCCGGGTTACGCTGCTCTGTGTGACCCTGAAGTAGTTTTTACAATGTAAATCTATAGAGCGTCAGAATAAAGCCCCATAGACTTTCATTATAAAACAGACTTCCTTGGCATGCTTAGAATGAGCTGGATAGTTGCAGTTGCGGTGACATCACTGAAAAGCCGAGAAGAATGACATAGGGCATTGAAGAAAGCAGGTACACAATCACACTACATTATATACACATACACAGATTTATTAAAAAAATAAATAAAAAAAATAGATGCGAGTGCTGCTTTAAAATGCACCAATCACCAGGATTTTTCCCATCTAACCTTAAGCCGGAGCTATACTGGTGCCATCAGGGTGATTCTATACATACCCTAGAGTTTGTAAAATGAGCAGCTTTTTGAGTGGCAGCTGCTGCCAATCAGCTGATAGCTAGGGTGGGTATTCATAGTTATTCCCGCTCCCTGCCTGTTTGTCCTCCCCCCTGTTATTTATGCTAATTTTATTTATAGAATTGTTTTACTAAGTGACTAGAAGGACCTGTGCGGATGTCATACCCATGTGACCAGAAGAGGCGGGGCCTTAGCCAACATAGCTGATACCAGGAAGCAACATTATTTTTCTGTTGGCTAAGGCCCTGCTCCTCCTGCTCACATGGGTATGACATCAGCACAGGATCTTTTAGTCACTTAGTAAAGCGACTCTATAATAGAATTACCATAAATAACAGGTGGACGATGGACATGCAAGGCAGCAGGAATCATGCTCATTGCTTCTCATTTTACAAACTTTATTTGCCTGTATTTCAAAACCAATACATCCGAGCTGACAACTAAATGTATGTATAGAATCAGCCTGATAGTGCCAGTATAGCTCTGGCTTTAGGTTATAAAGGAAAATCCTGGTGATTAGTGCGCTTTAAATGCTATTACAAGTCAGGTGCAGTCTCTGCAACATTTTGTTCTGACTTCGCTTATAGGTTGAGTTCAGTTGACTTACAGTACATCACAAAAGTGAGTACACCCCTCACATTTTTTGTAAATTTATCTTTTCATGGGACAACACTGAAGATAAGACACTTTGATACAATGTATAGTAGTCAGTATACAGCTTGTATAAGGGTCATTCCATGGTAACTTACGTAACATTCACCAGCCAAAAACTATTAATAATAATGGCTACAGACAGTTCTCTGAAGACAGGCACAAAAATGAGTGAATGTATATTGTACATGGAACTATTCTCAATAGATTTCAACATCGTTTGATTTTTCAACAATACAAATTAAATACTAAATACAATGTTATTACTTGGTAACTTACGTTTCTCTTTGTGTAATGTAAGTTACCAAGTAATATTGTATTTAGTATTTTGTTGAAAAATCAAACTGTGTTGAAATCTATTGAGAATAGTGCAATGTACAATATACATTCACTCATTTTTGTGCTTGCCTTCAAAGAACAGTCTGTAGCCATTATTAATTCAGTTTTTGGCTGGTGAATGTAACGTAAGTTACCATGGAATGACCCATAACCGTGAAAATTTTGATTGCCCTCTAACTGAACACACAGCCATTGATGTCTACACTGCTGGCAACAAACGTGAGTGCACCCTAAGTGAAAATGCCAAATTGTGCCTAATTACCCATTTTCCCTCCCCGGTATAATGTGACTCATTAGTGTTACAAGGTCTCAGGTGTGAATGGGGAGCAGGTGTGTTAGATCTGGTGTTATCGCTCACACACTCTCTCATACTGGTCACTGGAAATTCAACATGGCAAAGAATTCTGAGGATCTCAAAAAAAAAAAATGGTTGCTCTACATAAAGATAGCCTAGGCTATAAGAAGATTGCCAACACCCTGGAACTTAGCTGCAGTACAGTGGCCAAGACCATATCACAGTTTAACAAGACAGATTCCACTCAGAACAAGCCTCACCATGATTGACTGAAGAAGTTGAGAGCACGTGCTCCGTGTCCTATTGCGAGGTTGTCATCTCAAATTAGACATATGAGTGCTGCCAGCATTGTTGCAGAGGTTACAGAGGTGAGGGGTCAGCCTGTCAGTGCTCAGACCATATGACACCCACTGCATCAAAGTGGTGTGCATGGCTGTTGTCCCAGAAGGAAGCCTCTTCTAAAGATGATGCACAATAAAGTCAGCAAGCAGATTTCTGAAGACAAGCAGTCTGAAAGCATGCATTACTGGAACTATGTCCTGTGGTCTGAGACCGAGAAACTTATTTGGTTGAGATGGTTTCAAGCGTGTGTGACAGCAGCAAGGTAAGGAGTATAAAGTGTGTCTTGCTTACAGTCAAGCATGGTGATGGTGGGAGTGTCACAGTTTGGGACTGTATGAGTGCTGCTGGTAGTTCATTTTGGGAACCATGAATGTCAACATGTAATGTGACATATTGAAGCAGAGCAAGAGCCCTTCTTTTTGTAAACTGGGCAGCAGGGCAGTATGCCAACATATCCACTTCAAAACACACCTCCAAGATGACCACTACCTTGCTAAAAAAAAATAAAATAAATCTGAGTGTAAGAGTTATGGACTGGCCAAGCATATCTCCAGACCTAAACCTTATTGGGCATCTGTGGGGCGTCTTCAAAAGCAAGGTGGAGGAGCGCAAGGTCTCTAACATCCACCAGCTCCTTAATATCATGGAGGAGGATCCAGTGGTTCCTGTGAAGTTCTAGTGAACTCTATGCCCAAAACAGTTAAGGCAGTGCTTAAAATAATGGGGGCCACATTAAAATACAATTTTGGCTACTTTCACTTAGGGGTGTTATCACTTTTAGTGCCAGAGGTTTTAACATTAATGGCTGTATGTTGAATTATTTACAGGACACCAAATATACCCTGTTACACAAGCTGTACACTGACTACTGTACATTGTGTCAAAGTGTCATATCTTCAATGTCCCATGAAAAGAGATGCAGGGGCAGAGGGTGTACTCACTTTTGTGATATATACGGTGTGTCTATTTTCAACCTTAAAACATATTAATCCAGAGGAGGATAAAAACTTCATGTGAGAGCTGCTAATTGACCTTTAGGGGAAAAAAATCTTTATTGGGGGGGAAAAATTCCAAACTGTTTCCCTGGATCAACGTGCCATCACAGAATCTTGTTCCCATAGCCTGCACTATATTTATCGGAAAAGGCATCCAGGCCGTCCTTGAACTTCTTTAATTAATTGACCATTATATTATGTGACAGAGGGTTCCATAATCTATGCCCTTACAGTAAAGAATTGCCATACCTTTACTTTTTTTATAATTTTTATTAAGCAATCTCTCTAGTATTTGAGATCATTGGCTTATATCTGGCAATACCTTCCTTTTTTTTTTTTTTTTTTTTTTTTTTTTTTAACCCCACTTTATATCATTTTATGGTAGTGTTTTTTTTTTGGGGGGGGTCTTTTTTCTTTTTATTGTTTTTGTATTTTCTTGTGTTTTTGTTTTTTTTGGTACGCTGTTAACCTTAAAGGGAACCAAACATCAGGATTTTAGCATATAAGGTGCAGTACTGGCACTATCAGGCACATGCTGTACATACCATCATTAGTGGGCAGCTCGGATGATTAGGCTGTGACATCCAACTTTATAAAGTTTGAAAATTCATCCAGTTTTTGATTGCCGTGTGCACCACTCCAGATAATGTCCGGGCGGGTTATGCACATGATTCCCGCCCCCGCCGCCTGTTTCTGCCTCTCTCTGGCTGTATGCAAATTTCTCTCTTCAGTTACACGGCGTCGGAGTTGGCACCTGCGCATAGCGCTCATCTCCGATGCCGTGTTTCTGAAGCCTGCAGTACCTAGTATTGTGCATGAGAGGGCGGTGCATGCGCCCTTGCTTCTTCAGATCTTGTTGGGAGCGCGCGCGGTCACAACAGGACTGGAGAACAGCTGATCTTGCCGATTTAGCTGCAGCAGACATCTGCTACGATATCGTCTGCTGCAACTAATCGAGGTAAGATCAGCTGTTCTCCAGTCCTATTGTGACCGCGCGCGCTCCCGCGGTCACAATAAGATCTGAAGAAGCGAGAGCGCGTGCACCGCCCTCTCATGCACAATACTAGGTACTGCAGACTTCAGAAACACTGCATCGGAGATAAACGCTATGCGCAGGCATAACCTGCCCGGATATTATCTGGAGAGGTGCACACGTCAATCAAAAAGTGCATGAATTTTCAAACTTTATAAAGTTGGATTTCACAGCCTAAACACCCGAGCTGCCCCCTGATGGTATGTACACACTGTGCCTGATAGTGCCAGTACTGCACTGGCTGCACCTTATACACGAAAATCCTGATGATTGGTTCCCTTTACATATTCTATACACCGTGTGATTTATTTATTTATTTTTTATTTTCAAACTCCCTCTCAGACATGGACACATTTAATGTAGTTTTCGTTGCCTATCCCTTTTCAGTGCTCTCGGGCATTGACGACTGCTACAATGGTGCATTATTAGTCAAACATTGCAGTTGCCCAGTCTTTGTACAAAGAAGGGCGTACTCTCTCCTGCTGTTGACTTAGCATTGTCAGGTGCTGTTTGTCATCAACGGCACTATTCACTTTCAGATGTTCTGCTCAGTAAATAAAACCTTATTTACTCTTGGATGTTTAATCATACTTGGAAATGTGTAGCTATGCCATATAAAAAAGGTTTAATGCTTGAATTTATTTTTTTATTTATTTTTTTTTTTCTTCCATGTCTTGTTAAAGTAAATAATAGTAACCCATAAGTTTTGGTTTAAAGGTGTTGTCCGGTCATAACATTTATGATGACCTATCCAAAGGATAGGACATCCATATCAGTTGTTGGACCAAATCAGTTTGGTGGTTTAAGGCCACGTCTCACTAAGCAACATCGCTAGCAACATCGCTGCTAAGGAACAACTTTTGTGACGTTGCTAGCGATGTCGCTGTGTGTGACATCCAGCAACAACCTGGCCCCTGCTGTGAGGTCGTTGGTGGTTGCTGAATGTCCTGAACCATTTTTTAGTTGTTGATCTCCCGCTGTGAAGCACACATCGCTGTGTGTGACAGCGACAGAGCAACAACTGAATGTGCAGGCAGCAGGAGCTGGCTTCTGCGGACGCTGGTAACCATGGTAAACATCGGGTAACCAAGAAGCCCTTTCCTTGGTTACCCGATATTTACCTTCGTTACCAGCGTCCGCCGCTCTCACGCTGTCAGTGCCGGCTCCCTGCTCTCTGCACACGTAGCCGGAGTACACATCAGGTAATTAACCCGATGTGTACTGTGGCTAGGAGTGCAGGGAACAGGGAGCCGGCACTGGCAGTGTGAGAGCGGCGGACGCTGGTAACGAAGGTAAATATCGGGTAACCAAGGTAAGGGCTTCTTGGTTACCCGATGATTACCGTGGTTACCATCGTCCGCAGAAGCCGGCTCCTGCTGCCTGCACACGTAGCAAGGTACACATCGGGTAATTAACCCGATGTGTACTGTGGCTAGGTGTGCAGGGAGCTAGCGCTAAGCAGTGTGTGCTGGTAACCAAGGGTTGGTTACCCGATATTTACCTTAGTTACCAAGCGCAGCATCGGTTCCACGTGGCGCTGGGGGCTGGTCACTGGTTGCTGGTGAGATCTGCCTGTGTGGCAGCTCACCAGCAACCTATGTAGCGACGCTCTAGCGATCCCTGCCAGGTCAGGTTGCTGGTGGGATCGCTGGAGCGTCGCTTAGTGTGGCATCTCACCAGCGACCTCCTAGCAACTTACCAGCGATCCCTATCAGGTTGTATCGTTGGGATCGCTGGTAAGTTGTTTAGTGTGACTGGGCCTTAAGTCCAACACTGGACACCCCTACTGATTAAGTTACTAAAGGAGATATGAGCTGTTCTTAAGGGTACCGTCACACTTTGGCGACGCTCCAGCGATCTGACCTGGTCAGGATCGCTGGAGCGTCGCTACATGGTTGCTGGTGAGCTGTCAATCAGGCAGATCTCACCAGCGACCAGTGACCAGCCCCCAGCCACCAGCGACGTGTGGAAGCGATGCTGCGCTTGGTAACTAAGGTAAATATCGGGTAACCAAGCGCTTAGTTACCCGATATTTACCTTGGTTACCAGCGCACACCGCTTAGCGCTGGCTCCCTGCACTCCTAGCCAGAGTACACATCGGGTTAATAAGCAAACTGCTTTGCTTATTTACCCGATGTGTACTCCGGCTATATGTGCAGGGAGCAGGCACTGGCAGCCTGAGAGCGGTGGACGCTAGTAACCGAGGTAAATATCGGGTAACCAAGCAAAGCAATTTGCTTGGTTACCCGATATTTACCTTGGTTACATCTTACCGCAGGCTGCCAGACGCTGGCTTCCTGCTCCCTGCACATTCAGATCGTTGCTCTCTCGCTGTCAAACACAGCGATGTGTGCTTCACAGCGGGAGAGGTCAAAAACGTCCAAAAAATGAACCAGCACTGTGTGTAACGAGCAGCGATCTCACAGCAGGGGCCAGATCGCTGCTCAGTGTCACACACAGCGAGATCGCTAATTAGGTCACTGGTGCGTCACAAAACCGTGACTCAGCAGGGATCTCGCTATGTGAGAAGTACCCCTTAGTACCCAGCAGTGTACACATCAAATGAAGTTGCAAAGCCGCGCACCTCTATTGAATGTGTTCACACTCGGGGGTCACCTGAGAGGAATCAGCTGATTAGTCATGGTGGCATAAGACTGACCCCCACTGGACCAATATTGATGATCTGGCATATGCATATGTCACCAATATACACAACTTGCAAAAAGTTAGCCATTTTATTTTTTTTTTTTTTGGCTTTTGGGCAAAATTTCAGGATGACCCTAAAATGCCCTGTAACCTTTTCAGGTGAACTTAATGAGACCTTCTCTACACTTTAGAACCCACATGTCCAAGTGTTCAATGATTCTGAACTTTTTGCACAATGTACTGTTCCCTAACAAGGAACTTATTGACAAAAGTCACAACAGGTGTTTGATCCATGAGTCACCGAATACATTTCATGGTTCAATTAGAATTGGTATTTAAACTGTCCTCCTCATCATGCTGTTCACATTTTGACATCATGAGACCAAGACAACACCTAACAATTGATCAGCAATACCTCACCATTGTGAGGCTTCAAGCAGGATGTTCTCAGATGGAAGTGGCTACCACCAAGTGTCAGTCATCAGCAGGTTGCAACAGAGACACCGAGACTGGAAGAGCCACAGAAAAACAAAGCAGTGGATGTCCTTTTACCACATCCCATAATGATCGCTTTGTGAACAATACCCTTTGTAACTGGATGATGAATGCCACACAACTCCAGGCACATTTAAGGAGATAAGAGGCATCCAAGTGTCACATCAGACCACTTGAAACTATTTACATCAGCATGATCTGCATGCTAGACAACCTGCAAGGGTACCTGACCATACCACCTCAGTGCTGTTCACTGATAAAAGTCAATTCACTCTGAGCAGAAATGATGGCCGCCACCAATGTTGGAGATCTCAAGGAGAGCACTAGGAGTCAGCCACTGATGTGTCCAGATGAGACTTTGGTGGTTAGTGTGGGCAGATGTCTAGTTAATACAGAACTGTTATACTTTCTGATCGGTGCAGTGACAAGCCCCTACTAGTTAAATAACATAATCCAGTCATTGTACCTCTTCATCAAAAACACAGGCCTAATTTCATGTTCATGGACAACAATGCTCCAGCTCATCGAGGTTGCATCATTAGGGAACATCTCTTAAAGACTAGCGTGCTTCAAATGGAGTGGCCTTCATTTTTTTTTCCCCAGACCTGAATACCATAGAAAACCTATGGGATCAGCTGAATTGCCATGTAGAGGCTCGTAAGTCTTTACCCCAGAACGTCAATGACCTGAGGGCCACCTTTTCAGAAGAGTGGGATATCATGCCTCCACAGACAAGAACTCCACTTGTGAACCGCATGAGATGCTGTTGTCAAGCTGCAATCTATGGGAGGGTATATCCACCACTGTTGCTTTGGCTTTTGTTTCAATAAATTGTTTGAGATGAGGAATTCACGATTGCATGGTTCTACTTCAATGCCCTACTGTCATGCTAAAATATCACTGTAATGTGAACTTTTTACGTTTTAAATTTAACCCAAAAGCCAAATATCAATAACTTTTTGAGAGGTGTATTATGTCCAAAGTTTACTGAGCTCTTAGTTTTTCCTTCTGGTAATATTTAGTTACATAGGTTGAACTTCATACAACTGTAATTTTTCAACCTTAATTACCGTACACCACCTCTATCGCTAGAATATTTATATCCCACAATGCCATTGTTTGTTGAGAAAAGCATTCAGCCCTTTTTTGAATGCCGATTCAGCGTAGTATCCGCCATCAGTACCTCTTGCTGTAGGACATTCTTAAGTTCTTCTATTTTTAGATGCCAGAATTACCTTTTATCAACATGTGATGAATGCCCCTGGTCTCCTTTTTAAGGTCTTTTAGTAGGGAATAAATCGTGTGCCAGTCATTTTCTATTGACCACCCTTGTATTTATACGTATACATAAGATCGCCTCTGAGGAGGTTTTTTTTGTTTTTTTTTCCTCTAATCTAAACAAGCCAAACTTTTTGAACTTATTATAATGAGTGGCTTTCCATACCATGTAATAATCTAGTTTATTATCCTTCTAAGTTTCTTGTGTCATCGGTGAAAACTGACACTTTACTCACAATCCTATGTGGGTTATGTGCGAGTCCTCGCATGACACTCTGCTCACGCTCGCAGCACAGCGGGAGCCGAGTGTCATGCAAGGGTCATGCAACTGTGGTCCAATCGTGCGATCAGATCACAGCTGCGGAGGGGGGCGGTGCTGCAGAGGGGGGGGTGGTGCTGCGGAGGAGAGGGAGGGATTTATCTCCCTATCTCCTCCATTGCGAGAATTGCACTGCTCTCGCGTTACACCGGTGCCATTCCACTCGCAGCACACTGCGACTGTCTTCTCGGCCCAATTAGGGCTAAGAAAATAATTGCTCATGGGAGCTGCCCCATAGAGTAATATTGGTCTGAGTGGAATGCAATTATTTTTTTTTTTTTTTTTTTTTTATTTATTTTATATCTTTCCACTCTCACAATTCTTTTCGCTGTGTGTCCTAGGCTGTAATAGTGGTCTACAAATATCTGAAAGGTAGTCAGTGCAGAGGGAACCACCCTATTCCTATTAGCACAAAGTACAAGAAGCAATGGGAGGAAACTAAAAGTAAGGAGATAAAGATTGGACATTAGGTAAAACTTTCTGACAGTGAGGGCAGTCAGAGAGTGGAACAGGCGGCCACGGGAGGTAGTGAGCTCTCCATCAATGGAAATCTTCAAGTGGAAACTAGATAAACAAATAGCTGGAGGATTTAAGAAAACCTGCACTCGCAGGGGGTTGGACCCGATGGCCCTTGAGGTTCCTTCCAACTCTACCATTTTATGAAGTGTGCTTCCGATACATTTCCTTTGCTAGTTGAGAGACCGTTCGGAAGCTTTGTTTCTTCAGACTGCAGTCCGTACTGACGTGACTAAGATGGGATATGGTTTGAATTACATAATGGGGCCATTTTATTACATTCCTGGAAGACACCTTTTTAAAGTGGCTTTCTCATTACATAATCTGTAAGAAAATATTGGTATGTATCTGAATGATAGATCTTTAGAATAAAGAGGCTACAGGTCACCTTCTGTTCAGGGAACCTTGCGGATTCTCCAGTTCAATTAGTTCTCGGGACCGGTGTAGGTCGCAGCGATCTAATCCCCTTAATCCAAAAGGGATGACCTCTCACTGCTATGTTGCGTAGCTTTCTCTGATACGAAATATCATTTAGCACATGACTGAAGGAGGTTCCATGAAACCTTATTACCGTGAATCGCTCTATACTATTATGGCTTTTCAATTTGGAATCCAGTAGCAATTCTTGTGTGCTTTGCTGGTTTCCTTCTGTTTGTTGTCGGCATGTAATCCCCTCCTTATGTTGGTGGTGATGGTGTGTGCCCTTGCATCCTAGTAAACATCTGCATGTTTTGTACTTTTTATTTACCCCCTCCCCCCCATCGATCGGTCATTCACTTTTCTTTCCATTTCGAGCTTCCATTGTCCGAGAGAAGTGAGTGGGTGAAGTAGTTGCACATCCCTGCTCTCCATGGCCCTTCTGTCTACTAAACTGCTCCTATTCTTTCTTTTGTCTTTTCTTTTCCCTCTTTCCTTTTTTTCCCCCTTTTACTCTTTTGTGTAGGCCTCACCAAAGATGGCAGTAGTGTGAATATTGATTCCCTAGAGGAAGTCCTTAATATTTTAGCTGAGGAAAGCTCTGATTGGTTTTATGGCTTCCTCTCCTTTCTTTATGATGTAATGACTCCTTTTGAAATGGTAGAAGAAGAAGAGAACGATCCCTCAGACGATGTTGATGGTACGTCACAGAACGAAGGGGTTCAGGGAAAAAAGACCTGTGTCATTCTGGATTTGCAGAACCAATAACCTCTCTTCACAGACCAGATTACTAATTTCTCTCTGTGGTTTTGTTTTGTTTTTTTTTCTCATAAGTAAAGCCACAAGATACGGGATCACCCACTTCATAGTGGACAGTCTGGATTCAAGGAGCCATATGGTGGCCACATAGCTGAGTGTCCTACTTGGCAGCTCCTGTACACAATAGAATGATTTATTATGGGTCGGTCCTAAATCCCAGTGAAGATTTCTGCAATCCAGGTCTTGTTTTTTTTGCATCTTTTTTTAATTTTAAGTTCATTAAGCTTTGCACATTGACCCTTCCATGGCTTAGGAGGCCAATAACGATGACTACTAATGGCATTGTACCATTTGGCATACGCCACATGCTTCCAGTCAACCTGCAACATTCCATTTCCTTTATTGTCCCAAGACCCTAAATGCAGCAAGACTAAAGTAGGGGTTCCCCAAAATTATTTTGTATTTTTTTTTTTCCCCATTTTCATCTATCTCTTTAGTCTCTTATGTCCATTCAGCCTGGGGGTATTTCGCTTGCAGTGACTGAGACTGGAACAGCAGAGACCTAACCTTGCACTTGCTTGGCTGTAGCAAACTTATGGCACGATTCTCAGGTCATACTCTTTGCTTGGCTGTATAACTTTGTCTTAACCCTGCTTTCCAAGAGTTGATTGGGACTTCTGTCATCTGTGCAAATAAAACCTGGTTACTTTTTATCTACTTTTTTTTTTTTTAATTTGTAAAACTAAACAGATTCCATTTGTTTTACTGTTTTTAGTTTCTTGGTAATTTTAAGAAATGTTTTTGATGCAAATAAAGTATTTCCCAATATGTTCTGAGTAGTACTTTTCTTAGAGTCCTTGTCTGATTAAAATCTAAAGCTAATGAACTGCTCCGATTTGGCAACTCAAGAGGTATTTATTTAGGAAAATATCATGGGTTGTAATAAAGGGGCGATCCATTACTAGGACAACCCCTTCTTAAATACTCCCTTATTTCCCCTTGTAAAAAAAAACAAACAAAAAAAAAACCACCTTCAGCTCAATTTCCATACTGGAGCTGTTTCAGTGATGTTTGTGTCTGTTCTCCCGAGGCATGCATGACATTGTTATGCCATGAGAGCCCTACAGCCAATCAGGTGCTGCTATTTAGACATCTGTGGGAGCACTGTAGCCCATTAGTGACTGTTGATTGGCTGCAGGGCTCATGTGTCATAAAAATGTCATGCATGCCTCGGGAGACCTGGCTTAGACATATATGGAACAGCACCAATACAGGAGGTGAGTATAAGGACAAAGGCAAAATTTGGAACAAATGCTCCCATATGAACAAGTTAAACAAAAAGCAGTTCCGCAAAGTGAGTAAATTAATTGCATAATGTAGTATATACTACATACAGTATACTTTCCAAGAAAGCCCCTCTTAGAATACCCTAATACTCTAGCCCCCCCCCCACACCTATTTGCTAGGACATAAAGCAACTACTAAAAAGCATCTCTCGGGGGTTCAGACATATTTTACCTTAACTTATATTGATTGGGCTTTGGTTTTAGAATTCAGATTTACAGTTAGGTCCAGAAATATTTGGACAGTGACACAATTTTCGCGAGTTGGGCTCTGCATGCCACCACATTGGATTTGAAATGAATTCTGTTGTAGAGGTTTCAAGTGCAGATTGTAACGTTTAATTTGAAGGTTTGAACAAAAATATCTGATAGAAATTGTAGGAATTGTACACATTTCTTTACAAACACGCCACATTTTAGGAGGTCAAAAGTAATTGGACGAATAACCCAAACAAAATATTTTTATTTTCAATATTTTGTTGCGAATCCTTTTGGAGGCAATCACTGCCTTAAGTCTGGAACCCATGGACATCACCAAATGCTGGGTTTCCTCCTTCTTAATGCTTTGCCAGGCCTTTACAGCCGCAGCCTTCAGGTCTTGCTTGTTTGTGGGTCTGTCCGTCTTAAGTCTGGATTTGAGCAAGTGAAATGCATGCTCAATTGGGTTAAGATCTGGTGATTGACTTGGCCATTGCAGAATGTTCCACTTTTTTGCACTCATGAACTCCTGGGTAGCTTTGGCTGTATGCTTGGGGTCATTGTCCATCTGTACTATGAAGCGCCGTCCGATCAACTTTGCGGCATTTGGCTGAATCTGGGCTGAAAGTATATCCCGGTACACTTCAGAATTCATCCGGCTACTCTTGTCTGCTGTTATGTCATCAATAAACACAAGTGACCCAGTGCCAATGAAAGCCATGCATGCCCATGCCATCACGTTGCCTCCACCATGTTTTACAGAGGATGTGGTGTGCCTTGGATCATGTGCCGTTCCCTTTCTTCTCCAAACTTTTTTCTTCCCATCATTCTGGTACAGGTTGATCTTTGTCTCATCTGTCCATAGAATACTTTTCCAGAACTGAGCTGGCTTCATGAGGTGTTTTTCAGCAAATTTAACTCTGGCCTGTCTATTTTTGGAATTGATGAATGGTTTGCATCTAGATGTGAACCCTTTGTATTTACTTTCATGGAGTCTTCTCTTTACTGTTGACTTAGAGACAGATACACCTACTTCACTGAGAGTGTTCTGGACTTCAGTTGATGTTGTGACCGGGTTCTTCTTCACCAAAGAAAGTATGCGGCGATCATCCACCACTGTTGTCATCCGTGGACGCCCAGGCCTTTTTGAGTTCCCAAGCTCACCAGTCAATTCCTTTTTTCTCAGAATGTACCTGACTGTTGATTTTGTTACTCCAAGCATGTCTGCTATCTCTCTGATGGATTTTTTCTTTTTTTTCAGCCTCAGGATGTTCTGCTTCACCTCAATTGAGAGTTCCTTAGACCGCATGTTGTCTGGTCACAGCAACAGCTTCCAAATGCAAAACCACACACCAGTAATCAACCCCAGACCTTTTAACTACTTCATTGATTACAGGATAACGAGGGAGACGCCTTCAGAGTTAATTGCAGCCCTTAGAGTCCCTTGTCCAATTACTTTTGGTCCCTTGAAAAAGAGGAGGCTATGCATTACAGAGCTATGATTCCTAAACCCTTTCTCCGATTTGGATGTGAAAACTCTCATATTGCAGCTGGGAGTGTGCACTTTCAGCCCATATTATATATATAATTGTATTTCTGAACATGTTTTTGTAAACAGCTAAAATAACAAAACTTGTGTCACTGTCCAAATATTTCTGGACCTAACTGTATGTGATCAGGTGGTTGCTTCCCACTCTTCCCATACCTCTTCATTCACCCCATCCCCTTAATGGAATTTGTGAGCAGGTTTTGGCTTTGTAATCTGACAGCAGCATGAGATCGAGACTGAGACCCGGATTCCGGTGATGTATCACTTAGTTTATTAGGTGCTGCAGATCTAACAGAGCTCTGTTGTTGAGCTGTGTATAACCTTGCCCTCACCAATGATTAGCTCTGTCACTATACATCACACACCTGGAAACTACCAATCAGTGGTGGGGGCCAGGTGGACTGAAAGGCATGAGCCAACTTCTCCTGTAGTGATGATCTCATGCTGGTGATAAAACACTGATTGTATTGAACCATCAAAACAGTCCAGCAAGTGACACCACACTATAAGCAGGCTCTCAGCAACTACATAATGCTGAACTCTGATTACATAGCGAAAACCTGCTGTCATATTCGCTTTAATGACAAGATGTGTTCCTTCACCTGTTCCTGTTATCAAGCTTGATTTACAAAACTATATACAACATCACTTCTTGCAACACGTAGATTTAGTAATTTTTACGATTGCCTGTATTTGCAGGTTGTGTATGTAATAACCTCTATTAAATGCAATGTATGTGTACAGAGCACGTGCTCACTCTGCATTCCGGTAACACTTATGTGAAGTTAGAAGACCCCGAATTCTGTGACCACCTTCATTATTTGTGATAATTTACACTGCCGCGTGTGTAATAAATAGAATCTATGTTCTTTTGTAGTAACTCTACTTTGAAAACGTGTGGGTAATGTGTGACCGCTAAATAGATGTAATCTACTGTGAACTATGGTAATCCAACTCGTTTGCGGTTTTATTGTATGAAGACATCAGTTCCTTTTTGCTCACTCGGTTGCATTATCATGTTTGTATTATTATACAAATGGTTGTGTATGATTGTGGCGAAAAAAATAACTGAAGGGTTTCAACATGACGAAATATGTCCTTCATGCACTTTTACACTTCTCTGCAGAAGGTTTCTGGGGGGGAAGTGATTCTCAGACCGTATACAAGTCTGATGTGCCGATCTTTAAAAAGGATCTATCATCCAATTTTTCTTGTTGAACTGGACACTGAATGTAACAGCAGCTGCAGAGCGGACTATAACACACATATATATATCAAATTTTATTTATACTCAACCAAAGTTTATCACCTATTGAGGTCCCCTTCCCCCCCCCCACTTCCAATTCACAGTTCTCACAAGTGGCATCTATGATGCTGACCAATCGACAGCAGCAAGCCTCAAAAGAAAAGAAGAACAAGCCACCACCATAGCTTTGACCTGTTTTCTGTGTCAATGCAGCTCTTATCTCCTGGTCTACCCTCCTACATGAAACAAAAAAAAAAAAAAAAAGACAGTTTGCACTCTGGAATGCTAAAGAATGAAAACTATGAATGTGTGACTATAGATATGCATTACTGCTATGGAAAATCTTAAGAATGAAATATTTAGCATACAAAACCGTCCATTTCTATATCTGCCCAGTCGCCACATCATGGCATACCTCGTATACTGGGTACCTACTCTATATTGAAGCCTATCTCTGGGTTTGAAAACCCCCTATATATGGGAAAGAAGGAACCTGCTACATAGGATAAATCACCTGTGGCTAATGGGGGAGGGGATGCACGGTCAGAAGGTATGGACCCCCCCCTCATTATTTTCTTTAGCTGTATATACATATCTATATTCTTACATTCATGGTTCTCATGCTTTAGCATTTCAAAATGCAAACTGTTTGTTTTTCTTTTTGTTTTTTTTTGTTTTTTTTTGTAAGTTTGTCATGTTTAGTTATGCACCTGCTCTCATTGCAGTCTGATGAGTGCCGTCAGTCTTTTTGTCTAGATTATTGGGGGGTCATACCTACTGACCATGCACCCCTCTCCCATTAGCCACAGGTGATTTACCCTATATAGCAGGTTCCTTCTTGCCCTTACACAGGAGGTTTTTAAACCCAGAGAGAGTCTTCAATATAGAGTAAGTACCCAGTTACGAGATGCTGTGACATGGTGACTGGGCAGATATACAAATGGCCATATTTGTGTGCTAAATATCTCATGTTTCTTAGATTTTCCCAGTAATGGATATCTATATTCATACAGTCATATGAAAAAGTTTGGGCACACCTATTAATGTTAACCTTTTTTTTCTTTATAACAATTTTGGGTTTTTACAACAGCTATTTCAGTTTCATATATCTAATAACTGATGGACCGAGTAATATTTCTGGATTGAAATGAGGTTTATTGTACTAACAGAAAATGTGCAATCCGCATTTAAACAAAATTTGACCGCTGCAAAACTCAATCTTTGTTTCATCAGTCCACAGGACCTTCTTTCAAAATGTAACTGGCTTGTCCAAATGTGCTTTTGCATACCTCAGGCGACTCTGTTTGTGGCGTGCTTGCAGAAACTGCTTCTTTTGCATCACTCTACCATTTAGCTTCTCCTTGTGCAACGTGCGCTGTATTGTTGACCGATGCACATTGACACCATCTGCAGCAAGATGATGCTGCAGGTCTTTGGAGGTGGTCTGTGGATTGTCCTTGACTGTTCTCACCATTCTTCTTCTCTGCCTTTCTGATATTTTTCTTGGCCTGCCACTTCTGGGCTTAACAAGAACTGTACCTGTGTACCATTTCCTTACTATGTTCCTCACAGTGGAAACTGACAGTTTAAATCTCTGAGACAACTTTTTACATCCTTCCCCTGAACAACTATGTTGAATAATCTTTGTTTTTAGATCATTTGAGAGTTGTTTTGAGGAGCCAATGATGCCACTCTTCATAGGAGATTCAAATAGGAGAACTACTCTCATGTGGCCACCTTAAATACCTTTTTTCATGATTGGATACACCTGCCTATGAAGTTCAAAGCTCAATGAGGTTACAAAACCAATTTAGTGCTTTAGTAAGTCAGTAAAAAGTAGTTAGGAGTGTTCAAATCAAGAAATTGATAAGGGTGCCCATACTTTTGCACCACTCTAATTTTGTTTAAATGCGGATTGCACATTTTCTGTTAGTACAATAAACCTGATTTCAATCCAGAAATATTACTCAGTCCATCAGTTATTGGATATATGAAACTGAAATAGCTGTTGCAAAACCCCAAATTGTTATAAAGAAAAAAGGTTAACATTAAAAGGGGTGCCCAAACTTTTTCATGACTGTATATTCATGCTTTTCATGATTTAGCATTTCAGAGTGTAAGCTGTCCTTTTTTTTTTTTTCTGTAATTTTATGTAATGTTCAGTTATGCACCTGTTCACATTGCAGTTTGATGAGTGCCGTCAGTCTTTTTATCTAACCTCCTGCATGAGTCAGTTTGGGTTGGGCAGTGCAGCTAAGTTTAGCTGTCACATTACAAACCTTTTTATCAACTCTCCTCTACTAGCATTGTCACGTCTTCTATACTGCCCCTCCCCACACTGCTTGTCTAGAGTTGAGGGCTCAAACTGTCCGTGTCCCCCTTGCATTTGTTGTGCTCGATTTGTAATTTCTTTGCAGGGAAATCGTAGCGGGGTGCCAATACATTTCATACATGAGTAGTCAAGAGAAGGCAGACTGCTACTGTGTGACATGTAAATGACTGCCCTGATCTCACTGCAAAACAGACATAAGTGTGATTACAGCCACTGAGTGATCATGAGACCTGATAGAATGGTGTGTAATATGACACAGCTAAGCTCTGGTGTGCTGTCCCTTCGACTCCCACACCCCTCATTGACACAGAGGCCAGACTGGGAGATCTGGGCTGTATAATTACATCTCACACACTGAGAAACTCCAGCTGTGGTGGGAGGCATGTTGTTCTTTCCTGCTTATGATTGATCAGCATCTAAGGCTGCTTTCACACTACGTTTTTTTAACATGCGTCATGAACGTTTTTTGTTTTGTTTTTTTTTTTTGCTGTAAAAGTGGATCCTGTTTTTACAAAGAAAAACGCATGCAAACGCATGTGTTATTTTGCAGATTCTGCCACTTGAAGTTTATGGGCGGGCATTGAAGTCATGTGATCGGGAGTGAGGGGAACTGAAAGTGATAGACTGGGAGCCGGCATCTGACAGCTGCAGACGCTGGTAACCAAGGTAAACATCGGGTAACTAAGCGAAGTGCTTTGCTTGGATACCCGATACTTACCTTGGTTACGAGCGTCTGTAGCTGCTAGGAGCCGGGCTGCCTGCTCCCTGCACACGTAACCAAGGTAAACATCGGGTAACTAAGCGAAGCACTTTGCTTTGTTACCCGATATTTACCTTGGTTCCGAGCGTCCGCCGCTCTCGGGAGGGGGAGAGAGAGAGAGGGAGGGGGAGAGAGACTAATCACGCCAGGCTGGTTTCTGGGGATGCTCTGTAGAGCAAGCAGGATCCTGTCTATCAGCCTGCCAGCGTTCACATGCGTTTGCGTGCAGTATAGTCAGGATCCAGTGAAAAACAGCATTTGGTCTCAGCTCAAAAACGCTACAAGTAGCGTTTTTGAAAAAAGTTAAACTGCAAGTTGCTGGATCCTCACTATAACGCACGCAGTTGAACACATGTTGACGCAAGTCCATTGCAAATGCATTGAAATGAAAACGCATTTGCACTGGATCCGTTTTTGCGTTAAAAAAACATTCATGACGCATGTTAAAAAAGACGTAGTGTGAAAGCCACCTAAGCGAAGAGTATACGCCCCCAGTGAGAACTGATAAAACCTACTTGGACTTAATGAGTTAAAAGGTTACGTGCCAACTACTTTAATAATATTTCTGCCAGAGCAGTTAAAATAAAACTTCCACTCTACAGCCACTATTGTGTAACGTGTCAAGTTTAACTTGAAAAATTTGGTGAAAGGTCCTCTGTTCAAGGGAACCGAAAGGGAAAAATATAGTTACTCAAGTTTTGTTCTTTAATATTCTTGATTGTGCTTAAAAATCTCATGTTTGGTTTTTTTCTATTTATTTCTTTGTTTCTAAAGAATATTGAAGTATGTACAGTATCCTATTTTTACGCTGACTTCTAGAGCAGCCGCAATACGGAACACACATACGGAATTCAGCAGTTCACTTGTCCTCTTTTCTTTGTGACCGTGGCAGTTATCTCCACCTGGTTGAGGATTTAACCCACTTTTTCACATTCGTTAATGTTTCCCCTATGGATTGTTTCTAACCACATTTTATTTTATAAACCTCAGGATTTGCACAGTCTCCAAAATCTGAGAAAGCCATCAAGGCGCCAGGTACTTTTGGTTTCCATAACTGCTCCGGATGGTTTCAGCATCTTACTAATTATTGCATGCTTTGGTTGACGAGGCGCTTTTCCCTGGACAATACAGCATTTTAGGCAATGCTTTCCTTGAT
Source organism: Anomaloglossus baeobatrachus (assembly GCF_048569485.1). Classification (NCBI taxonomy): domain Eukaryota; kingdom Metazoa; phylum Chordata; class Amphibia; order Anura; family Aromobatidae; genus Anomaloglossus; species Anomaloglossus baeobatrachus. The sequence continues at coordinate 126,965,695 of NC_134358.1, forward strand.
GGACTGTGTTGGTACAGTGAAGTTTGCAGACCCTGCTTTTCTTTGGGTAAATTGTTAATGGTGCATGAGTCGTGCTGTGGAATATTTCTTCAAGCCTCATTTCTTATGGACTGTCCCGGTTAAAGGGAACCTGTGAGGTCCAATGTACACCCAGAACCACGAGCAGTACTAGGTGCATATTGCTAATCCCTGCCTAACCATCCCTGTATCTAGTAGCATACATAAAGAGATCTTTAGAGTATTTCTAAAGATCTTTTATCTTATGCTAATGAGCGCAGGGACTAGTCGCAATGGCGTTATATCCCCCAACTAGCCACCCTCTTAGCATGCCCACAGGGGTGTACGAACATGCTATTCAATGTAGTGTCACTGTTGGTGATGTGCATACCTGTGTTCGCTATGACCGCGCTTCTGAATGCCGGGCGCTTCCAGTCATGCACAGTAGACCTCTCTAAAGCCGGGCCACGTACACCAGGCTTCTTACAGCGCATGACCCAAAGAACCAGGCATTCAGAAGCGTAGTCACAGCGAACACCGGTATGCGCGTCACCGCTGGTGACGCTGCATTGAATAGCATGTTAGTTCACCCCTGTGGGCGTACTACTATGCTAAGAGTGCGGCTAGTCGGGGGATATAACGCCCTTGGTACTAGTCCCTGTGCTCATTAGCATAACGATAAAAGATCTTTAGAAATACTTTTATAAAGATCTCTTTATCTATGCTAGTGTATTCAGGGACAGTTAGGCAAGGATTTGCAATATGTACCCAGAACTGCTCGTGGTTCTGGGTGCATATTGCACCTGACAGGTTCCCTTTAAAACCTTAAGGTACTTAAAGTGTGGGCCTTTAAAGGGATTATGTGAGACTTGTATTATTTTTGCATTTGTGGCTAAGAACCAACAGGAAGGTAGTTGGTAACTACCTGAGTTTTCTGAGGCGGCAGAGATTGGCGCCAGTTAGAGTGGTCCCGAATCTGTGTGCTTCTGTGACTTCTGCTGCCGTCACCTCCACAGAGCAACGTCTTCTCTTCTGCTTTGCTGTCGATGGGGCGTCCCTGCTAGTGTCATGCTGATTTATAGCCATCTGCCTAACTGTGGGTAGCTGGCTGTCAATCGGCATGACTTCTGCAGTGACGCTCCTCTCAACAAAGACCAGAAGAGAAGGCTGTGCTCTATTGATGATAAATGAAATTGCAGAGGTCATCCCAGTGCAGAACATGGGTAGTTAGCAGCTACCGGTCTATTCGTTCTTCGCCCCATACACAAAAATAATAAGTCTTGAATAACCCCTTTTGTGCATGTTGGTTTAAGAAGATGAGGGCCGTCACTATCTGCTTTATGAGCCGCCCTATTCAAGATGCCACCACTGGAGTATTCGTAGTAATGTCATCGATCATTCATCTTTTGCTTTTACCTTTTTTTTAAAGGGCTTGTTCAGTTAAAGCAAGTTATCGCTTATCTGCAGGGTAGGTGATAACTTGCTGATTGGGAGTCCAACTGTCGAGACTAGTGCTTTTATCCCTATTAAAAAATGGTGCAGCAGATTGAATGACTGCCGCTCTGCTTTTTCCAGCAAACCTATATAAATAGAGTACAATACCTAACAGCCACATACAGTTAGGTCCAGAAATATTTGGACAGTGACACAATTTTCGCGAGTTGGGCTCTGCATGCCACCACATTGGATTTGAAATGAAACCTCTACAACAGAATTCAAGTGCAGATTGTAACGTTTAATTTGAAGGTTTGAACAAAAATATCTGATAGAAATTGTAGGAATTGTACACATTTCTTTACAAACACTCCACATTTTAGGAGGTCAAAAGTAATTGGACAAATAAACCAAACCCAAACAAAATATTTTTATTTTCAATATTTTGTTGCGAATCCTTTGGAGGCAATCACTGCCTTAAGTCTGGAACCCATGGACATCACCAAACGCTGGGTTTCCTCCTTCTTAATGCTTTGCCAGGCCTTTACAGCCGCAGCCTTCAGGTCTTGCTTGTTTGTGGGTCTTTCCGTCTTAAGTCTGGATTTGAGCAAGTGAAATGCATGCTCAATTGGGTTAAGATCTGGTGATTGACTTGGCCATTGCAGAATGTTCCACTTTTTTGCACTCATGAACTCCTGGGTAGCTTTGGCTGTATGCTTGGGGTCATTGTCGATCTGTACTATGAAGCGCCGTCCGATCAACTTTGCGGCATTTGGCTGAATCTGGGCTAAAAGTATATCCCGGTACACTTCAGAATTCATCCGGCTACTCTTGTCTGCTGTTATGTCATCAATAAACACAAGTGACCCAGTGCCATTGAAAGCCATGCATGCCCATGCCATCACGTTGCCTCCACCATGTTTTACAGAGGATGTGGTGTGCCTTGGATCATGTGCCGTTCCCTTTCTTCTCCAAACTTTTTTCTTCCCATCATTCTGGTACAGGTTGATCTTTGTCTCATCTGTCCATAGAATACTTTTCCAGAACTGAGCTGGCTTCATGAGGTGTTTTTCAGCAAATTTAACTCTGGCCGGTCTATTTTTGGAATTGATGAATGGTTTGCATCTAGATGTGAACCCTTTGTATTTACTTTCATGGAGTCTTCTCTTTACTGTTGACTTAGAGACAGATACACCTACTTCACTGAGAGTGTTCTGGACTTCAGTTGATGTTGTGAACGGGTTCTTCTTCACCAAAGAAAGTATGCGGCGATCATCCACCACTGTTGTCATCCGTGGACGCCCAGGCCTTTTTGAGTTCCCAACTTCACCAGTCAATTCCTTTTTTCTCAGAATGTACCCGACTGTTGATTTTGCTACTCCAAGCATGTCTGCTATCTCTCTGATGGATTTTTTCTTTTTTTTCAGCCTCAGGATGTTCTGCTTCACCTCAATTGAGAGTTCCTTAGACCGCATGTTGTCTGGTCACAGCAACAGCTTACAAATGCACAACCACACGCCTGTAATCAACCCCAGACCTTTTAACTACTTCATTGATTACAGGTTAACGAGGGAGATGCCTTCAGAGTTAATTGCAGCCCTTAGAGTCCCTTGTCCAATTACTTATGGTCCCTTTAAAAAGAGGAGGCTATGCATTACAGAGCTATGATTCCTAAACCCTTTCTCCGATTTGGATGTGAAAACTCTCATATTGCAGCTGGGAGTGTGCACTTTCAGCCCATATTATATATATAATTGTATTTCTGAACATGTTTTTGTAAACCGCTAAAATAACAAAACTTGTGTCACTGTCCAAATATTTCTGGCCCTGACTGTAGCAAATGAATGCAGTTCAGGTAGTTAATGTGCACCGTCGCTCCTTTATAATGGGTATAAAAAGTTCCCCGTTCTTCTATATGGTACGGGCGCTGTCCAGCAGTGTCGGCACTTGCTCTCCTGGGGCGCACTTGACGTTATGTTATGTGAGCCCTGCATCCAATCGGCAGTTGCTTTTCTCTCCCCGCCTCTGAACGAATTGAATGTCAAGAAGATGTCAGAGCTCCGGCTGCTTTTTGATGTTTGATGCGTCTGAAGATGGGGAGGGTGAAGCAGACGCTGATTTTTGCAGAGGGCTTACATGACCTAATGTCACACGAGCTCTGAGGGAGCAAGTGCTGGAACGGTGCCAGCATCAGAGGTGAGTAGAAGTGTTATTATTTTAACAGGGACAAACACTCTGAGGAGGGATTGTCAGAGTAGTGGACAGCCCCTTTGAGATTCTCTGTAGAGTAAAGATATAGAACGGTATCTTGTATCTCTTACAAGATACCTCTATATCTCTTACAATACCCCTATCAACAAGTGAATCAGCCTTCGCCTTCCTTGGTTTTTAAGCGATAAGTAGAGACTAGCGAACCTGAGGTTCAGTTTTTGAACTGAACACCAAATTTATAAATAAAGGTTCGGGTTTGGTTGCTGTACGTGCGAACAAAACTCGCGTGAGCAAAGCTGTGATCAGGTACGATTGGCGCTCAGTCCTGTGCAAGCCACTTGCTGTGATTTGAACGGTGCACACAGGGGGTAACAGCTTGATCACATCTAGTGTGCAACAAAAAAAAGTTTGAAAAAGTACGCTCTCCCTTAGAATGATCTGCCTATGGCTGGCTGTATGTGGGCGTAGACTCCAAACAGTCACTTGATCCGTGGTTTGGGTCAAGCTTGAGGCTGTGAAACTAGGCTCGTATGCTGCCGGGGAACAGAACCTCGACGGACCTGCTCATCTCTGTGGTGGCACCAGCACAGAAGCATTTATTTATTTTATTTTATTTTATTTTATTTTATTTTTTTTTTTGGTTGTGCTACCAAGGAGATATTATGTCGCTTTAATTTTTTTCTTGCAGTGGAATTGGTGGCAAAAAACTGCCATTTGTGCTTGGATTTTTGGATTTGACATTTGAATCGCAGATCCACATATGGCTAACAAATAACTAAGTGACAGAACGCTTTTTTTTTTTCTCCCACATTTCCTGCATCCCTGATTTCAAATCTACGCCATATAAACGGCTGCTCCTATTCCAAGTAAAATCAATGGGATATGGATGCACATTTTGACTTATTTTCTTTTCTCCAAGTCTGGTTCCCACCCTCCTCGTATCTTCTTTATGCGCCACCCCTTAGTATCTGTTATCTGCTGCCTCCTTGTTGGCTCCTGGTTCCCACCTTCCCCGTGTCGATTTTATGCGCCACCCACTAGCATCTGTGCTCCGCTGCCTCCTTAAGCGGGCTTTACACGCTACGAGATCGCTACAGCGATCTTGTTGGGGTCACGGATTTTGTGACGCACATCCGCCCGCTGTAGCGATCTTGTCGTGTGTGACTCCTAGGAGCGATTTTGGATCATTGCAAAAACGTCCAAAATCGCTCCTTGTTGACATGGGGGTCCTCTCCCAATTATCGCTGCTGTCGCTTGGGCGAAGTTGATCCTCGTCCCTGCGGCAGCACACATCACTACGTGTGACGCCACAGGAACGAGTAACCTCTCCTTACCTGCCACACGCCAGCAATGAGGAAGGAAGAAGGTGGCGTCCCGCTCATCTCCGCCCCTCTGCTTTGATTGGGCGGCCGCTTAGTGATGTCGCTGTGACGCCGAGCGAACTGCCCCCTTAGAAAGGAGGCGGGTCGCCGGTCACAGCGACGTCACCGAGCAGGCAAGTGCGTGTGACGCTGCCGTAGCGATAATGTTCGCTACGGCAGCAATCTTCACATATCGGCATAACGATAGGGGCGGGTGCTATCACGCTCGCCATCGCTAGCATCGGCTAGCGATGTCGCAGCGTGTAAAGCCACCCTAAGTCTACCACTGATGCCAAAGAGGCAATATCGGTGTGTTTCTGTTTAATCTGTCAGTAATATTGTTTGACGGGGCAACACGACTTGGCGTTTGGCTTTAAATGTCAGTAAATTACAATGACCACTCATCGTTAAAGATCAGGCCTAATTACACAGGCAGACTGTGCTTAACGATGTGCTCGGAACGTTCTGTGATCACTCATTTTGCATAGGCTGCTGCAGGTCTATTGTGAACCGAGCATTCCTAACAATACATGTTCATAACTACCTTCCAGTGTAAATGCATAACTGTTACGTGTATATTCTGTGTATTGTGTACTCTAATATATTCCACTTTACACTCAGACATATCAGGAGGCATAACCAAGACAAAAACCAAGGCAGAAGGTATTTTGCATCCTTTGAGGTTCTGCTGGTTGGTGCATGTTTTGGTTTTGCAGTAAAATATTTTTTTTTTTTTTTTGTATTTCAATTGTAATATCTAATCTAAGGAATGCGTGTGAGTTTTGTTCATTTTATAACTTTTTTTTTTATTTTAATTGCAATTAAATGTATGGTAGGTTAAGTTCATAACTATACACTCTCCATTTTTTTTTTTTTAACATGAAGGACTTTGTCATTTTAAATCCTTAGTTTAGTGCTTTTGCTTCATCACCACAGAGATGGCCTATTGTGTAATCCTTGGTGTCTTTGAAGGGAACCTTTCACTTTGTATATGCAGTCCCAAGGGTGGACGCTGAGGGACAAGGGCCCCTGTGCAAGAATTCACCATGGTGATACATCATTGGATTCAGGATCTCTTTTGCCTACATCATGCTGCTCTCAGATAGCAAAAAACCTGCTGAAAGATTGCCTTTAACATGTGCTTACTTTCCACTGTAACTTTTTTCTTAAGGGAAATCTCATCAAAAATGTTTTCTCTTTAATCAGAATGCAGCATAATGTAGAGACAGTCCTTGATTCCAGTGGTGTGTCACTTACTGGGCTCCTTGTGGTAGATTTTGTTAAACGACTGGTTTATCAGCAGGACTAGTAAACCTGCTACCATGTAGCCCTCCATATTCATGAGCTGTGTGTGACCCCCACCCACATCACTGTCTGGCAGCTTTCTGCCTATGCGCAGTGTACTTAAAAAGCTGCCTGTCGGTGGTGTTATACAGAGCTCAGCATTCTGAAAACTGCAGCAAGCAGCCCAGTTAAGTGACACCTCATTGGAATCAGCATCTCTGTCCCTATATTGTGCTGCTATCTGATGGGGGAGCAAAAACCTGACAGTTTTCCTTTAATAGAAACCAGTATAGGTGTGTTTAATGCAGTGTTATGCAGATTTCCTTGGCTCCTGCTTTTGTAAATGCATCTGTAATGACCTGCCAAGGAAGCGGCTGTTTGTGCATGGAGTGGGAGTGAAAACCTCAACCCCATTTGGAGTTCATCCACAACAACCAGTATCGTCAAGACAATCAAAGAATGAAGTTCAGGAACCTTTAGCTAAACCGATAGAACGGGCTGTCATGGGTTTGAATAGGTTTTATATTAATGGTATCTCCGTCTTGGACACACATGTTATATCCACATAAAACACCTCTTGGAATCCACATTTGTCCTAATAACAGGGCGCAGCTCCCCCCACTCCAACAAACGGGAATGAAGAGGTCACATATATGCCACTTGTTCTATTGATTTGTAGGCCACATGCACACGTTGAGTGTTTGGAGTTTTCCCTCCAGTATTTGTAGGCCAAAACCAGGAGTTGGTTAAAACAAAAAAAAAAATGCAGAAGTGGTGCCCGTGTTTCTATTTTACTTTTTTCTTCAATTGTTCCACTTCTAGTTTTGGCTTTTATGAGTTAAAAAAAAAAATAAAACCTCACCAAATACTCAATGTGTGCACATGGCCTTGAAAGTATGCAAGGAACTGTGGAATCTGCAACTTTAGACCTTTAGGCTATGTGCCCACGCTGCGGAAAATGCGCGGATTTCTCGCGGAAAAGCCGCGGATTTTCTGAAAATCTCCACCACAGCTACTCCCCAGCCATTTCTATGGCATTTGGGAAATGCCGTGCGGAAAAATCTGCAGCATGTCAATTATTGTAGCGGATTTCTCCGCAGGGTCCCATATACTTACCTGCCTTGATAGAGACCCGAGTCACTTTCTCCGTCCGGTGTAGCGGCAGCAGCGCGGTGGATGCAGCCAGGTACAGGAAGGAAGAGGTGGGCGGAGCCTGCACGAGCTCCAGTCATGTGACAGCCGGAGCTAGTTCAGGCACGCCCACCTCCAGCACAGTGAAACCAGACGCTGCCTGACAGTGACCCGGCCGCCGGAAAGCGAGGTGCTGCATGATGGAGGTAAGTATAAACTTCCCCGATCACGGCAGCACTTGTTCTGCATTGAGGATGCAGTGCCGAAGCCATGGTACTGTATCTTCAATGCAGAATGCCCGCAGCATATCCGCACGACATTCCTCAGCATGGAAACAGACCAAAAGTTGTGGTGCTGTTTCCTGGGAGCACCTGCGGAATGTCCTGCGGATATATCTGCAGGACACTTTCCCCGTGGGCACATAGCCTTAGGCTATGTGTCCACGGGAGAATGTAGCTGCGGATTTTTCTGCATCAAAATCCGCAGCTTTCCCGCAAAATCCGCACCTTTTCAAAGGTGCGGATTTGATGCGGATTTTTTTTTTTCCCCAATTTTAAAGCCAAAATCCGGATGAAAATCTGCAACAATAATTGACATGTTGCAGATTTTTCCGGATCAAAATCCGCACGAAATCCGCTGCGGAAAAATCCGCAGCGTGGGCACAGCATTTCCAAAATGCCATAGAAATGGCTGGGAAGTGCCTGAGCTGCAGATTTTCGGGAAATCCGCGGCTTTTCCGCGAGAAATCCGTGGCAAAATCCGCGCATTTTCCGCAGCGTGGGCACATAGCCTTAGGCTATGTGCCCACTGACTGGGGAAAGTGTCCTGCGGTTATATCTGCAGGACATTCTGCAGGAGCTCCCAGAAAACCGCAGTACAACTTTGTCTGTTTCCATGCTGCGGTTTTATTGTGGAATGTCCTGCAGATATGCTGCTATATTCTGCATTGAGGATACAGTACCATGGCTTCGGCACTGCATCCTCAATGCAGAACAAGTGCTGAGTGATCGGGGCGTTCATACTTGCCTCTATCACACAGCACTTCACTTTCAGGCTGTCTGTCAGAGTCTGCACTGTGAAGGAGAAGGTGGGCGGGCCTGAACTAGCTCCGGCTGTCACATGACTGAAGCTCGTGCAGGCTCCGCCCACCTCCTGCTTCCTGCTCCTGTGCACCAAGGGAAAATGACCAGGTGTCTGCTATCAAGGCAGGTAAGTATGGGACCAAGGCAGATTTCCGCAGGTAAATCCGCAGGAATAATTGACATGCAGTTATGTGCGGCTGCGGGATATCCACAGCATATTCCACAGCTACACATTCCGCAACGTGGACACAGACACTCCCCATGTCCCATAGGATAACATGGGGAGTGTCTGTACTTGCTGAAACCTGTAGTTTTTATCTGGAAAATCCAGATAAATCCGCAGGTTTTCCGCGTCAAAATCCGCAGGAGCAAGCTCCCGTGGGCACATAGCCTTAGGCTATGTGCCCACGGGACTCTATCTGCGGATTTTTCTGCATCAAAATCCGCAGCTTTCCCCCGGAATCCGCACCTTTTCATAGGTGCGGATTTGACGTGGATTCGATGCGGATTTTTCAATTTTTTTTAATTTTTTTTTTTTTTTTGAATAGGCAAAATCCGAACGAAAATCCGCAACAATAATTGACATGCTGCAGATTTTTTCCGCACGAAAATCTGCACGATTTCCGCTGCGGAAAAATCCGCAGCGTGGGCACAGCATTTCCCAAATGCCATAGAAATGGTTGGGGAGTAGCTGTGCTGCAGATTTCTGGAAAATCCGCTGCTTTTCTGCGAGAAATCTGTGCATTTTCCGCAGCGTGGGCACATAGTCTAAGGGCTCATGCGCACATCGCGTCGTGTCCCTGCATGAATATCTGCAGTGCTTTGGCAGTGCTTGTGCGCGTCAAATCACTGCAGAAACACTGCGTAATGAATGCAGTGTTTCTGCAAAAAAAAAGCTGATTTCATACGCTCTGGATGCAGCCTCTCCTTTAGACAGAGTGGGGGCTGCATCCAGAACGCAGAAATAAGTGACATGCTGCTTTTCAGAACACAGCGATTTGGTACAAAATTTTGGCATCCAGATCTCTGCGCTCTCAAACGCAATATGCGGACGTCTTATGCACAATCTTCATAGATTGTACTGGGGACGCAGGTCGCATGCATTTACGCTGCAGTGCAATACGCAGCGTAAATGCATGGAATTCGGAAACGTGTGCATGAGCCCTTGCTTGCAGTGGATGTTCCAGAAATGTCTGAAATGGAATCACCCTTTTAATACAATGTTTATAAAAACTTTTCTTTTTTGTTTAAAACCACTATCACCCAACAGTGGGTTGTCCCACAAACAAAGTACATTTTAGATCTTGTAGTTATTAGTAAGTTCCATAATTGGATTTGTTTGAAGAAAAAAAAAAAGTTCCTTTTTCTGAGAACTGTGTATAGCAGGGACATATTTATAAAGGTAGTGGTGTCCAACTATGCAGAACTGCTCCTTTTCATAGTCTGCACATTATATACTTCCTGGTCATGGGATGAAGCACTTGTCAATTATGATAAGTGTGTATGAAACAGCAGGGGCTCACAGCTGCTACTCTCTGGGGTGGCACATTTTCCCTGCCTGTTTTATCACAGGACTGTTTTCAATCATAAATTAAGTTAGTGATAGTAGAGCTCTAGCTTCTGCTGAGCTCAGGTGTCACTGACTTGATTATGATGAGCTTAGAGCCCTGGTAACACTCACTCCTGTGATAAAACAAACAGGGAAATGTATTAACTCAGAAAGCAGCTGCTGTGAGCTCCTGCTGTGTTGTCTGTATAGTCATTTTATCATAAGTGATTTATGCGTCCATCTGCCCAGGAGATGTGGTATGATCAGACCATGTCCCTGTAGAGACACACGGCCATTACACAATACATAGCAGGGACACGTATATAAGATTATCTCAGCACAGGAACCTTTTTATTATTATAATTAATTTTTTTTTTTTTTTTCTTACACATTTCCGTTCTGGAAATTATTATTCCAAGTTCTGTTAATTAAAACATACTTTGTTCGTGGGTCGGGGCTGATAACCTTGTTATCAATGACATTGCTCTTGTGAGAAGCCCCACTGGAGAAGCCCCTAGTGGTTAATTTGATGGGCTGTTTTGTTTTCTTGTTTTTGTTTTTGTTTTTGTTTTTTTGGCAATCATGATTTTTTTATTTTATTTTTTAATCCTATTATTTCTCCATATGGGGTTAACTGTGCTTTTCAATTTACTTTATTAAGAAAGACCTGGGTCAAATACTTTTTTTTCTTTTTATTGTTTATGATGGAAGTTAAAGAGGGTATTAAAGAACAACTTAAAAAGGTAAAAGAAAGATATCTAGGTCATGGCAAAGAACAACCAAAACCAACCCGAGAGTCTAAGGACAAGGAACAAAAACATAAGAGCGACTCAAGGAGGAATAAAGATGAGAAGCCCCGGGAAACTACAAGAAGGACAACAAGCGGCAGAACCTCAAATGGAGACCGAGGGAAGAAGACGGAGAAAAAGCCGGACAAATGATAGATGATTGCGTATCCGGTACGTGATGCAGAGGAATGAAACGTCAGCCGAGAAGGCATACATCCGTGGCTGATACATAGCAGAGCGCCGCTCTCTGCCTGCTTATGTAGTACTTTGAATTTGTAATAATGCAAAATTACAAAGCTGATTGTAGTGTAAAACTCAATGAGGACTGTATATTAGGTTATGGATGACCCGGTGGTACTGCCCTGCTCTATAGGAACATTTTAGCTGTCAGCAAACCTTTTTTCTCTTTCCTCTTCTTTTCTTCTGACCTGCTCCGTGTGATAAGTCTTTTTGAATAAATGGTAGTCGCTGATGTAGTAATTGACAAGAAATGGTGATAGTTTTACTTGTGTAATCTTTTCATGCTTCTGCTGACTACTAGATTCGGGATTTAAATAAATAGTGTTAAACCCTGTGTCTTTGTCTGGATATCAAACACCACATCCTTTTTTTATTTAGTAGCTGGACGTGGGGACCGATATTACAAACCCTCAATAACCCCCTTATTCTACACGTTATGCATTTTTATTTATTATACACTACAAGGAAATGCAGTGAATTTTATGATCTATATTTATTACATCGCATAAGGGTATGTGCACACACTAAAGCCTGCTTTACACGGTACGATCTATCGTCCAATTTCACGATCGATCGTACCCGCTCCCGTCGTTTGTGCGTCACGGGCAATTAGTTGCCCGTGGCGCACAAAGTCGTTAACCCCCGTCACACGCACTTACCTGCTGTGCGACCTTCGCTGTGGGCGGCGAACATCCTCTTCCTGAAGGGGGAGGGACGTTCGGCATCACAGCGACGTCACACACCGGCCAGCCAATAGAAGCGGAGGGGCGGAGATAAGCGGGACGTAAACATCCCGCCCACCTCCTTCCTTCCGCATAGCCAGCGGTTGCCGCGGGACGGAGGTAAGCTGCTGTTCATCGTTCCCGGGGTGTCACACGGAGCGGCGTGTGCTACCCCGGGAACAATGAGCAACTGGCGCCATTTTAATTAAACGAGATTATGAAATTGAGCGACGAGTACACGACTCACGATTTGTGCGCGATACTGCATCGCTCGGAGGTGTCACACAGCCCGACGTCGCAAGCGATGCCGGATGTGCGTCACAAAAACCGTAACCCCGACTATCGCACGATAGATCGTCTTGTGTAAAGCACCCTTAAGTAATTGCTGCAATTTTTTCTGCATCAAAAAAAACTTTTGGTATAACAAAAGCTGCATAGACATGGGTGCGTTTTTTTTTTTATGTACTTTTCTCCACATTCTTTAAAATGGGTGAAAAATGCTGAAAGATTTGTCATGCTGCAGATTCAAAACTTTCAAATGTTCCATGAAAAAATAAGGTGTTCTTGAGATTTCAGAAATCTTACTCACTTTGCTGAAAAAAGAGGGTTTGCGCACATCCCCTAAAAACTATAACTCGCAGAATTCATCCTGAAGCCTCTTACTTTGTACAGGGACTAAACCAGCTGTGACTATTGAAGAATAAATAAACCCAAACCGTAAACTCAAACCTTGCAAATGTAGTTCTGCTTGACAATGAATTATAGGATTTCACAGTCAATAAAGGATTTGCCAAGTTAATTAGTTCTGGGTTTATAACTAGATGTCAACGTTAAAATGATCAGCGTTCACCTTCAAGCCTAAGTTACCGTTGATGAATTTGACTTGACGTGTAAAACTTGGCCTTACAGGGAAGTTAAAAAAATTGGTGATTTTTCTTAAGTCAGGATTGTTTTGTTACAAGTATTCCCCCCCCCCCATCCCGTCTTAGAGGGAACCTGTCAGGTCCAATATGCACCCAGAACCACGAACAGTTCTGGGTGCATATTGCTATTCCCTGCCTAAGGCCGGTGTCACACTTGCAAGTGCATCGCATGTATCTCACGTGAGTCACGTTGCATCACCTGACACGTCCATACACTCTCCGGACAGGAGAGTCTCAGCTGCATAGAGATACATGCAACCAACCCGCTCCTGTGAGGAGTGTGTGAGTCCGTGCCGGGTATTGCAACGCGAGACTCGTGCAAGTGTGATACCGGCCTAACCATCCCTGTATACACTAGTATAGATAAAGAGATCTTTAGAAAAAGTATTTCTAAAGGCCTTTTATCATAGGCTAATAAATGAGGGGACTAGTCCCCTGGGCGTAATTTCGCTTGCCTAGTCGCCCCCATTAGCATGTTAGTACACCCCTGTGGGCGTGCTAACATTATAATGAATGTGCAGCATCAGAGGATGATCTCACCTCTCCGCTGCCATCTAATAATAAAGTTTATATAGCACCAACATATTCTGCAGCACTTTACATTCAGGTGGGGGCTTGTACAGACAAAAACAAAATGGCACATAATTCAGCAGCTATAGTAGGAATGAGGGCCCTGCTCGAAAGCTTACAATCTATGGGATTTTGGCTTCATTTCGGCTGGAGTTCCGGTCATACGCACTATGAAGCCGGGTGTATGCGTCCTGGCTTCAATCTGAAGTAGTGTGCATGACCGAAACTCCTGGGTCATGCGCACTACTTCAGATTGAAGCCGGGACGCATACACCCGGCTTCATAGTGCGTATGACTGGAACTCCGGCGTCATGTGCACTGAGCAGAAATCCAGTGTCAGGCGGCGATGGCAGCGGAGAGGTGAGTGAGATCATCCTATGATACTCCACATTCATTAGCACACCCACTGGGCCGTACTAACATGCTAATGGGGCCAACTAGCCATGGGGAACTAACGCCGGCGGGTCTAGTTCCTTCACTCATTAGCATACGGTAAAAGATCTTTAGAAACATTTTTTCTAAAGATTTCCTTATCTTTGCTACTAGATACAGGGATGGTTAGGCAGGGATTAGCAATATGTACCCAGATCTGCTCATGGTTCTGGTTGCATATTGCACCTGACAGGTTCACTTTAATATAATAAATTAGTGAACTTGCAGTTTTGACACTGGCCACTAGGGCTTTACTAGACTTTTGCTTCCTGCTGTCTGAGTTTTCAGCAGGCTTCTTATCAGAGGAAAGATTACAATGTTATAGACTGTTCATTACTGCTAATATTGATTTCCTGAATCTATAAGCCCCACTGATTGATTGAAAAACTGTAAATTTTTTTTTTCTTTTTTATATGGTGGAAAAACTAGAGAAACAATATACATTTAACAAACCTAATTTAAGTAGGTAATTTTCTGATGATGGCTTCCCTTTAAGTGAATCATTCATTTTTTATTTTCATTTATATTTTGGGATTTAAGTAGCCATCTAAATTCTTTTACCTTTTTAGTGCTTCCTGTAGCAATGGTATAACTGGACCTATTTCAGTGCTATAGCTTTGCTAATGGAAGATTGGTTTATATTAGCTGCTCTCTAGAAGTGAGCTCTTAGTCTGACGTTTACTAAGAAGACCAGAAACACTCGGAAGACAAGTTCTTATCCTATCAATGTAACTGTTCGGCGATCCTCTAACTCTCATAGGTTCTAATTGCAGCCATACATTGTATTTAAGGGCACAAAAAGTTTGCTATAAGGTTAAGAGTCTAATTTTTGAGTCGTTTGTTTAGTAAAATATTTGCTCAAATATAAAATTTTGTAGTTTTAGTTGAACTGTTTTTCGTTTTTATATTTTCCATTTTTACATAGAATGCAGGGGTGTACAAAGGATTTCAGGAATTCTGACTACATACAAGAACACATACGCAAAGATGGTTGACCTTAGAGAGATCAACATCCAACACCGCGGAGACACCATCACGTGTGTCTCAACGCAGTGATTCTAGAGCAATGCCCCCTGGGAAATATTAAAAACAAGAAAGCCTGCGGAGACTCCATCACATGTTTCTCAACACTGGCAGGAAACTAGCCAGGTCTTTCACCGGGAAGGAACAACCACGGGAAGGGCAGTATCCAGTCAAGGAGACCACCTATGCCAAACATTCATATTGCATATGTTAGATACGTCATTTTATACATGGTGTATACACATATTCTTTATACCAGCAAAAAAAACAAAACAAGAAAAACAAAGCAACAGATTTCCTATTGTAGACTAGCCCCATCCGTATGCAGTGGAGGTTGAGCATGCGCACTGGCCTCTGCTCTTCATGGGGGAGCTGAAGGCCAGCTGAGGACAGCGCTCGGCTATCTTCAGCGGTCCCTTTGAGAATGATTATTGCGGAGGTGGACACTCAAACCGGCCTCCTCAGAGCTCCATTCACAGGATCGGTGGCGTTACACTGATCGAACCCTCAGTAATTGAGAAATTTCTCCCTGTACTATGGATAGGAGATGACTTCCAAACTTGACGCAACTCCTTTTAAGCAATGCCATGCATCTTGCAGCTTCTCACAGACTGGTTTACCATAAATTATGTATTTTGCTAGCTTTAGCGTCTTAACAACTATGACGCCACACTCTATAGGAGCGTATGATCGAGAGCAGTAGTGGGGCTGGTAGGCAGGGTCTGCCATTGCTCTTTACTGTCCTGTTCTCCCGGGATGACATCCAGAGTATTGTGTAGTCTGATGCACTGTTTTGACCATTGGGAAATACAACTGGGTGGAGTTTTGGTGACATGAGCAAACTAAGGC
The DNA here is from genome assembly GCF_048569485.1 of Anomaloglossus baeobatrachus. Taxonomy (NCBI): domain Eukaryota; kingdom Metazoa; phylum Chordata; class Amphibia; order Anura; family Aromobatidae; genus Anomaloglossus; species Anomaloglossus baeobatrachus. The sequence goes on from NC_134358.1 coordinate 126,981,291, forward strand.
AAACCTGTATTATTTGCATTTTCACTTTTGGATGTAGTCACTCTTTTAATAAACTGTAACTGGGAAATGCAGGACTGAAAGAGAGAACTGTGTCGAAGAAAGCGTCTGAAGACCTCGATGAAACGGATTCCCTGCCATCAGGTAAGTCCACTTCTAGTCCCAGTCTTGTCTTATTTCCCTGTTTTCTTTCCCTCTTAACATTCGTCTCGTTGCTATAATTTTAAAAAACAATTTTAAAATCACAGTTTCTTTCTTAATAGTTAAAATAAGATGGTGATGACCATTCTTTTTCTACTTTTTGGTTTTATTTTTGGAATTTTTTTTCTCCATTTTTATTTTTAAACGATGATATGGAGGTGGCTATTTTATGTAATCTGATAATGGATTCAGTAAATCATAGTATTGGTCTATTTGTCGGCTCATTGGACCAAGGTAAGAAGTGCAAGATGGCAGGCTGGTGTTGATATACTATAGATCAGTGGTCCCCAAACCTTTCTTACCTCCAGACCACTTTTAGATCTGATGGAGCATCATCAGCCAAATCCCACTTCCAGAGTCCCCGAGACATGACCTCAACTCCTGCTTACCCCTCAGTAGTGGCGCTCTGAGCCCCCATTACTTGTATAATAACATGCAAATCTTTTCCACATCAATCACACAGAGGCAGTATACTTACATCCAAGGGTTCCCACCTTTTTTGTATTCTTTCGTCAAGCTCTCGCACTACACCATTGCATCTGACTACTGCAGCAGCTGCATGTACAGTGGCTGTAAAGTCTACACCTCCTGTTTTGTCATATAAAATTAAAAGAAGAAAAAAATAATCATTTCAGAAATGTTCCACCCTCAGGCTATGTTCCCACGATGAGCATTTGTTGTGTTTTTAATGTTGCAGAGATTCTGTAGCATTTCTACACTGGTTATATAAATTACTTTAGTTGGCATATATTTTTTTTTTATTTTTTTTTTAACATTTATTAATTATTATTTATTTTTTTATTTTTTTTTTACATGCGTTTTAATTGCGTTTTTGATGCTGCATTTTTTTTTTGTCTCGATGTTTGTATCTTTGTGTTAAATTAAGCCACTTTGTTTTTTATTCTTTTTTTTGATATTTGGCTTTGACAAAAAAAACCCCCAAACTTTGATATTTTTATGTACGGATTACATGTGTTTTTGGTGTGTTTTCGTAGTGTCATTACACACAGGAACAGCGCTACTATGCATGCTTTCCTGAGATCCCATATCCCATCCTACAGCGCAACTCCTGATTAAGACCCGAGATGGTCGATTCGTCAAAGGATAACGTCTCTTCACAAGTTTTACTTTGAATAAATAGTTCTTTTCCATCACTGATTGCAGTGAATTTTCTGATACCGTGATAGAGACACAAAACACTTTCGCTTGTGCAACCACATTATTTTAGCTTGCTTTCCCCTTCAAATTTTTTTTTTCCTCAATTGAATAATTTTCGATTTTATAGGTGACCTTAAAGGTGGACAAATTCTGAAATGATTCTTCTTGGTATAATTTTTATTTTACGTGACAAAAACCTGGCATTTTAAGGCTGCGTGTCTACCATCAGTGTTCACAGCATTTTGGACTTCAGATGCTTCAGCTGCATCCAAAACGATGCGTTGTACAGTAAAAGCACAGTGGATAGGATTTCTAGAAATCTCATGCCCACTGTGCATGTGCAGCCCACATCAAACTTTAAATTTTGGGAGTGCCTTGTGTCTATACTTAGTAGGTTCCAAAGCCAAGTGCACCCCTTTCCATCTACATAATATTCACCATTTCAAGGAAGTGCCATTTTGTTATATTCAACACATCAAACACTGACCGGCGGTGCGGCTTCCCAAGCCACAAGCATGTCAATTGTTTGCTGTGGAGTTGCAAGCGTCCTCTGTAGGGAGAACACGAGCGAGAGATCGCAGCGCACTGGACCCTGATCATGGGTACGAGCAGCTGCTTTATCCTGTGGAGGAGACTCGCGGCCCCGCAGGTCAAGACCCGCCGTGTCCAAGTCCTGATCGGGTGCACGTACCCTAACAGTGGTGTGTGGCCTTTTTATAGCCACTGTAATGGATCACAGAGCGAGACCCTATAATCTTCAGTGATCCCATTCCTGGGTACTGGAGACCAGCGCCTATTACTTGAATACATCACTGAAACCGGAGAAGGCGGATGGCGAAGTATAATAACAGCACGCTACGGACAGATTCAGAATTGCAAGATATAACTTGAGCTTTAACGTTACTGAACAAAGGTATAAGAGTATTGGTTAATGATAAGCTCAGCTATACATGGAAAAAAAATAAAACAAATGAACACAACCACCCTTCAATACTTCATAAATCTATGATGTCTGGACTAAGGAAATTCTACAACACAGCCGATGGATGTACATTTTTTGCTTTGACCTATTAAAAAGGAATGTGAGAATATAAGTCTGCTTTAAAAAAAAAAATCCAAAAAACTTGGCTTCTTTTGGTATTAAGATTTTCTGTCCACAGTATTCTCTCAAACTTTTTGCCTCCTACCCCCGGTCATTTAAAGGGTTATTTCCAGCTCTAGAATCCTATCCTAATCCTATCTAGCAGGTGTAGTAAGAATAATGGCAAATACCTTCAATTAGAAATATAATATAGGTCTCCTGATTCACTGTCACTTGCCTCATGTGCAGAGCATTGCAGGAGCTTAAATATCCATGGTTACGACTACATATATATTCAAAGTTAGTTATTTGGAGTCCTAACCAGGGATATCTAGGGTCCTGCAATGGCCTGCACATGAGGTAAGGAACTTGGTGAATCAGTACAACTACACTACATTTCTAGTTGGCTGTATTTTCTATTATTATTATTATTACACCTACTACATAGTGGGATAGGATCTTGGAGATTGGAACACCCCTTAACTGCTTCTTGCCATAATCAGGGGGCAGTTGTTGCATCATGATATGCAAACGGTTAATTGTGGTGATGCCCTTGCAATGCTGGACCACTGCAGTATTGTATGGCTGCAACCTTCTGATAAGTGCTGATATCGGACGACCTTTTTATAAATGCTGATGGCGGCATTCTAAGGATGAGACTGACGGGAGGAGGACCACAGGTTCAGCGTCTCACAGGGAATTTCTTGAAGTTGATGGAGGCCCACATCTAGATATTGACTTGCCCCAACGACTGTCTGTGAAAAATCACAAGAACAAAAGACCACACATAAGGTTTAGGTGCAGAGCGCGATGTTTACAGTCAAATATCACTCTATAGGAATAACGTTCTTCCAGTTTCTTCACATAAAACTTGTAGCTTTATGTAATTGTTAAAACGTAACCCTTTAATTGGGTATATATTAAAATAGAATAGAAATACACACAGTGATCACAACACCCCTTTAAAAACCTGACAATGGTGTGGCCAATCAAATAGTTACACTAGTCTAGCATCACCATTTTCAAAGGAAGAGGGGATTGTTAGTCCGCTCAAAACAACATAGGAGTGGTAAATAGTAAGATCTGATAATATAGAAACAAATTCACCTATATATGTAGATAGGTCATATAGGTCAACTGAAATACACCATGTAGAAAAAACAAAAAGCAGCACCAAATGTGCACTACAGCACTAAACATTCCAAACTGTACTTATTTTAAAAATTTTGAGATTTTTGGCAAAAAATTGCAATTTCTTGAGCTGCTTCGCCACGTCACGGCAAATCTCATTTGAAGCAGTCCTACACTAAAATATTTTTATAAAATGTGCCATACGGCCTCACATATGAATAGTAGAACTGCTCTCAGCAGCACTCACCTGGTCTATTTCAATCCCGTACCCATGACTGAGTCATGGCTGTGGGCGGGACAGGTCCAAGCAAATGCTGCATGAAGTAAATAGCCTGTGGACAAAGCCTGATGACTTAATGTGAACAGTCACCAACCGCCAAAATCTAGACAGATGGAATACATCCCAAATTGGGGTGCAAAGCAAGGTGGAGGTCAACCACCGACCAATTCAATGAAGAAAAAACAAAAAGCAGCACCAAATGTGCACTACAGCACTAAACATTCCAAACTGTACTTATTTTAAAAATTTTGAGATTTTTGGCAAAAAATTGCAATTTCTTGAGCTGCTTCGCCACGTCACGGCAAATCTCATTTGAAGCAGTCCTACACTAAAATATTTTTATAAAATGTGCCATACGGCCTCACATATGAATAGTAGAACTGCTCTCAGCAGCACTCACCTGGTCTATTTCAATCCCGTACCCATGACTGAGTCATGGCTGTGGGCGGGACAGGTCCAAGCAAATGCTGCATGAAGTAAATAGCCTGTGGACAAAGCCTGATGACTTAATGTGAACAGTCACCAACCGCCAAAATCTAGACAGATGGAATACATCCCAAATTGGGGTGCAAAGCAAGGTGGAGGTCAACCACCGACCAATTCAATGAAGAAAAAACAAAAAGCAGCACCAAATGTGCACTACAGCACTAAACATTCCAAACTGTACTTATTTTAAAAATTTTGAGATTTTTGGCAAAAAATTGCAATTTCTTGAGCTGCTTCGCCACGTCACGGCAAATCTCATTTGAAGCAGTCCTACACTAAAATATTTTTATAAAATGTGCCATACGGCCTCACATATGAATAGTAGAACTGCTCTCAGCAGCACTCACCTGGTCTATTTCAATCCCGTACCCATGACTGAGTCATGGCTGTGGGCGGGACAGGTCCAAGCAAATGCTGCATGAAGTAAATAGCCTGTGGACAAAGCCTGATGACTTAATGTGAACAGTCACCAACCGCCAAAATCTAGACAGATGGAATACATCCCAAATTGGGGTGCAAAGCAAGGTGGAGGTCAACCACCGACCAATTCAATGAAGAAAAAACAAAAAGCAGCACCAAATGTGCACTACAGCACTAAACATTCCAAACTGTACTTATTTTAAAAATTTTGAGATTTTTGGCAAAAAATTGCAATTTCTTGAGCTGCTTCGCCACGTCACGGCAAATCTCATTTGAAGCAGTCCTACACTAAAATATTTTTATAAAATGTGCCATACGGCCTCACATATGAATAGTAGAACTGCTCTCAGCAGCACTCACCTGGTCTATTTCAATCCCGTACCCATGACTGAGTCATGGCTGTGGGCGGGACAGGTCCAAGCAAATGCTGCATGAAGTAAATAGCCTGTGGACAAAGCCTGATGACTTAATGTGAACAGTCACCAACCGCCAAAATCTAGACAGATGGAATACATCCCAAATTGGGGTGCAAAGCAAGGTGGAGGTCAACCACCGACCAATTCAATGAAGAAAAAACAAAAAGCAGCACCAAATGTGCACTACAGCACTAAACATTCCAAACTGTACTTATTTTAAAAATTTTGAGATTTTTGGCAAAAAATTGCAATTTCTTGAGCTGCTTCGCCACGTCACGGCAAATCTCATTTGAAGCAGTCCTACACTAAAATATTTTTATAAAATGTGCCATACGGCCTCACATATGAATAGTAGAACTGCTCTCAGCAGCACTCACCTGGTCTATTTCAATCCCGTACCCATGACTGAGTCATGGCTGTGGGCGGGACAGGTCCAAGCAAATGCTGCATGAAGTAAATAGCCTGTGGACAAAGCCTGATGACTTAATGTGAACAGTCACCAACCGCCAAAATCTAGACAGATGGAATACATCCCAAATTGGGGTGCAAAGCAAGGTGGAGGTCAACCACCGACCAATTCAATGAAGAAAAAACAAAAAGCAGCACCAAATGTGCACTACAGCACTAAACATTCCAAACTGTACTTATTTTAAAAATTTTGAGATTTTTGGCAAAAAATTGCAATTTCTTGAGCTGCTTCGCCACGTCACGGCAAATCTCATTTGAAGCAGTCCTACACTAAAATATTTTTATAAAATGTGCCATACGGCCTCACATATGAATAGTAGAACTGCTCTCAGCAGCACTCACCTGGTCTATTTCAATCCCGTACCCATGACTGAGTCATGGCTGTGGGCGGGACAGGTCCAAGCAAATGCTGCATGAAGTAAATAGCCTGTGGACAAAGCCTGATGACTTAATGTGAACAGTCACCAACCGCCAAAATCTAGACAGATGGAATACATCCCAAATTGGGGTGCAAAGCAAGGTGGAGGTCAACCACCGACCAATTCAATGAAGAAAAAACAAAAAGCAGCACCAAATGTGCACTACAGCACTAAACATTCCAAACTGTACTTATTTTAAAAATTTTGAGATTTTTGGCAAAAAATTGCAATTTCTTGAGCTGCTTCGCCACGTCACGGCAAATCTCATTTGAAGCAGTCCTACACTAAAATATTTTTATAAAATGTGCCATACGGCCTCACATATGAATAGTAGAACTGCTCTCAGCAGCACTCACCTGGTCTATTTCAATCCCGTACCCATGACTGAGTCATGGCTGTGGGCGGGACAGGTCCAAGCAAATGCTGCATGAAGTAAATAGCCTGTGGACAAAGCCTGATGACTTAATGTGAACAGTCACCAACCGCCAAAATCTAGACAGATGGAATACATCCCAAATTGGGGTGCAAAGCAAGGTGGAGGTCAACCACCGACCAATTCAATGAAGAAAAAACAAAAAGCAGCACCAAATGTGCACTACAGCACTAAACATTCCAAACTGTACTTATTTTAAAAATTTTGAGATTTTTGGCAAAAAATTGCAATTTCTTGAGCTGCTTCGCCACGTCACGGCAAATCTCATTTGAAGCAGTCCTACACTAAAATATTTTTATAAAATGTGCCATACGGCCTCACATATGAATAGTAGAACTGCTCTCAGCAGCACTCACCTGGTCTATTTCAATCCCGTACCCATGACTGAGTCATGGCTGTGGGCGGGACAGGTCCAAGCAAATGCTGCATGAAGTAAATAGCCTGTGGACAAAGCCTGATGACTTAATGTGAACAGTCACCAACCGCCAAAATCTAGACAGATGGAATACATCCCAAATTGGGGTGCAAAGCAAGGTGGAGGTCAACCACCGACCAATTCAATGAAGAAAAAACAAAAAGCAGCACCAAATGTGCACTACAGCACTAAACATTCCAAACTGTACTTATTTTAAAAATTTTGAGATTTTTGGCAAAAAATTGCAATTTCTTGAGCTGCTTCGCCACGTCACGGCAAATCTCATTTGAAGCAGTCCTACACTAAAATATTTTTATAAAATGTGCCATACGGCCTCACATATGAATAGTAGAACTGCTCTCAGCAGCACTCACCTGGTCTATTTCAATCCCGTACCCATGACTGAGTCATGGCTGTGGGCGGGACAGGTCCAAGCAAATGCTGCATGAAGTAAATAGCCTGTGGACAAAGCCTGATGACTTAATGTGAACAGTCACCAACCGCCAAAATCTAGACAGATGGAATACATCCCAAATTGGGGTGCAAAGCAAGGTGGAGGTCAACCACCGACCAATTCAATGAAGAAAAAACAAAAAGCAGCACCAAATGTGCACTACAGCACTAAACATTCCAAACTGTACTTATTTTAAAAATTTTGAGATTTTTGGCAAAAAATTGCAATTTCTTGAGCTGCTTCGCCACGTCACGGCAAATCTCATTTGAAGCAGTCCTACACTAAAATATTTTTATAAAATGTGCCATACGGCCTCACATATGAATAGTAGAACTGCTCTCAGCAGCACTCACCTGGTCTATTTCAATCCCGTACCCATGACTGAGTCATGGCTGTGGGCGGGACAGGTCCAAGCAAATGCTGCATGAAGTAAATAGCCTGTGGACAAAGCCTGATGACTTAATGTGAACAGTCACCAACCGCCAAAATCTAGACAGATGGAATACATCCCAAATTGGGGTGCAAAGCAAGGTGGAGGTCAACCACCGACCAATTCAATGAAGAAAAAACAAAAAGCAGCACCAAATGTGCACTACAGCACTAAACATTCCAAACTGTACTTATTTTAAAAATTTTGAGATTTTTGGCAAAAAATTGCAATTTCTTGAGCTGCTTCGCCACGTCACGGCAAATCTCATTTGAAGCAGTCCTACACTAAAATATTTTTATAAAATGTGCCATACGGCCTCACATATGAATAGTAGAACTGCTCTCAGCAGCACTCACCTGGTCTATTTCAATCCCGTACCCATGACTGAGTCATGGCTGTGGGCGGGACAGGTCCAAGCAAATGCTGCATGAAGTAAATAGCCTGTGGACAAAGCCTGATGACTTAATGTGAACAGTCACCAACCGCCAAAATCTAGACAGATGGAATACATCCCAAATTGGGGTGCAAAGCAAGGTGGAGGTCAACCACCGACCAATTCAATGAAGAAAAAACAAAAAGCAGCACCAAATGTGCACTACAGCACTAAACATTCCAAACTGTACTTATTTTAAAAATTTTGAGATTTTTGGCAAAAAATTGCAATTTCTTGAGCTGCTTCGCCACGTCACGGCAAATCTCATTTGAAGCAGTCCTACACTAAAATATTTTTATAAAATGTGCCATACGGCCTCACATATGAATAGTAGAACTGCTCTCAGCAGCACTCACCTGGTCTATTTCAATCCCGTACCCATGACTGAGTCATGGCTGTGGGCGGGACAGGTCCAAGCAAATGCTGCATGAAGTAAATAGCCTGTGGACAAAGCCTGATGACTTAATGTGAACAGTCACCAACCGCCAAAATCTAGACAGATGGAATACATCCCAAATTGGGGTGCAAAGCAAGGTGGAGGTCAACCACCGACCAATTCAATGAAGAAAAAACAAAAAGCAGCACCAAATGTGCACTACAGCACTAAACATTCCAAACTGTACTTATTTTAAAAATTTTGAGATTTTTGGCAAAAAATTGCAATTTCTTGAGCTGCTTCGCCACGTCACGGCAAATCTCATTTGAAGCAGTCCTACACTAAAATATTTTTATAAAATGTGCCATACGGCCTCACATATGAATAGTAGAACTGCTCTCAGCAGCACTCACCTGGTCTATTTCAATCCCGTACCCATGACTGAGTCATGGCTGTGGGCGGGACAGGTCCAAGCAAATGCTGCATGAAGTAAATAGCCTGTGGACAAAGCCTGATGACTTAATGTGAACAGTCACCAACCGCCAAAATCTAGACAGATGGAATACATCCCAAATTGGGGTGCAAAGCAAGGTGGAGGTCAACCACCGACCAATTCAATGAAGAAAAAACAAAAAGCAGCACCAAATGTGCACTACAGCACTAAACATTCCAAACTGTACTTATTTTAAAAATTTTGAGATTTTTGGCAAAAAATTGCAATTTCTTGAGCTGCTTCGCCACGTCACGGCAAATCTCATTTGAAGCAGTCCTACACTAAAATATTTTTATAAAATGTGCCATACGGCCTCACATATGAATAGTAGAACTGCTCTCAGCAGCACTCACCTGGTCTATTTCAATCCCGTACCCATGACTGAGTCATGGCTGTGGGCGGGACAGGTCCAAGCAAATGCTGCATGAAGTAAATAGCCTGTGGACAAAGCCTGATGACTTAATGTGAACAGTCACCAACCGCCAAAATCTAGACAGATGGAATACATCCCAAATTGGGGTGCAAAGCAAGGTGGAGGTCAACCACCGACCAATTCAATGAAGAAAAAACAAAAAGCAGCACCAAATGTGCACTACAGCACTAAACATTCCAAACTGTACTTATTTTAAAAATTTTGAGATTTTTGGCAAAAAATTGCAATTTCTTGAGCTGCTTCGCCACGTCACGGCAAATCTCATTTGAAGCAGTCCTACACTAAAATATTTTTATAAAATGTGCCATACGGCCTCACATATGAATAGTAGAACTGCTCTCAGCAGCACTCACCTGGTCTATTTCAATCCCGTACCCATGACTGAGTCATGGCTGTGGGCGGGACAGGTCCAAGCAAATGCTGCATGAAGTAAATAGCCTGTGGACAAAGCCTGATGACTTAATGTGAACAGTCACCAACCGCCAAAATCTAGACAGATGGAATACATCCCAAATTGGGGTGCAAAGCAAGGTGGAGGTCAACCACCGACCAATTCAATGAAGAAAAAACAAAAAGCAGCACCAAATGTGCACTACAGCACTAAACATTCCAAACTGTACTTATTTTAAAAATTTTGAGATTTTTGGCAAAAAATTGCAATTTCTTGAGCTGCTTCGCCACGTCACGGCAAATCTCATTTGAAGCAGTCCTACACTAAAATATTTTTATAAAATGTGCCATACGGCCTCACATATGAATAGTAGAACTGCTCTCAGCAGCACTCACCTGGTCTATTTCAATCCCGTACCCATGACTGAGTCATGGCTGTGGGCGGGACAGGTCCAAGCAAATGCTGCATGAAGTAAATAGCCTGTGGACAAAGCCTGATGACTTAATGTGAACAGTCACCAACCGCCAAAATCTAGACAGATGGAATACATCCCAAATTGGGGTGCAAAGCAAGGTGGAGGTCAACCACCGACCAATTCAATGAAGAAAAAACAAAAAGCAGCACCAAATGTGCACTACAGCACTAAACATTCCAAACTGTACTTATTTTAAAAATTTTGAGATTTTTGGCAAAAAATTGCAATTTCTTGAGCTGCTTCGCCACGTCACGGCAAATCTCATTTGAAGCAGTCCTACACTAAAATATTTTTATAAAATGTGCCATACGGCCTCACATATGAATAGTAGAACTGCTCTCAGCAGCACTCACCTGGTCTATTTCAATCCCGTACCCATGACTGAGTCATGGCTGTGGGCGGGACAGGTCCAAGCAAATGCTGCATGAAGTAAATAGCCTGTGGACAAAGCCTGATGACTTAATGTGAACAGTCACCAACCGCCAAAATCTAGACAGATGGAATACATCCCAAATTGGGGTGCAAAGCAAGGTGGAGGTCAACCACCGACCAATTCAATGAAGAAAAAACAAAAAGCAGCACCAAATGTGCACTACAGCACTAAACATTCCAAACTGTACTTATTTTAAAAATTTTGAGATTTTTGGCAAAAAATTGCAATTTCTTGAGCTGCTTCGCCACGTCACGGCAAATCTCATTTGAAGCAGTCCTACACTAAAATATTTTTATAAAATGTGCCATACGGCCTCACATATGAATAGTAGAACTGCTCTCAGCAGCACTCACCTGGTCTATTTCAATCCCGTACCCATGACTGAGTCATGGCTGTGGGCGGGACAGGTCCAAGCAAATGCTGCATGAAGTAAATAGCCTGTGGACAAAGCCTGATGACTTAATGTGAACAGTCACCAACCGCCAAAATCTAGACAGATGGAATACATCCCAAATTGGGGTGCAAAGCAAGGTGGAGGTCAACCACCGACCAATTCAATGAAGAAAAAACAAAAAGCAGCACCAAATGTGCACTACAGCACTAAACATTCCAAACTGTACTTATTTTAAAAATTTTGAGATTTTTGGCAAAAAATTGCAATTTCTTGAGCTGCTTCGCCACGTCACGGCAAATCTCATTTGAAGCAGTCCTACACTAAAATATTTTTATAAAATGTGCCATACGGCCTCACATATGAATAGTAGAACTGCTCTCAGCAGCACTCACCTGGTCTATTTCAATCCCGTACCCATGACTGAGTCATGGCTGTGGGCGGGACAGGTCCAAGCAAATGCTGCATGAAGTAAATAGCCTGTGGACAAAGCCTGATGACTTAATGTGAACAGTCACCAACCGCCAAAATCTAGACAGATGGAATACATCCCAAATTGGGGTGCAAAGCAAGGTGGAGGTCAACCACCGACCAATTCAATGAAGAAAAAACAAAAAGCAGCACCAAATGTGCACTACAGCACTAAACATTCCAAACTGTACTTATTTTAAAAATTTTGAGATTTTTGGCAAAAAATTGCAATTTCTTGAGCTGCTTCGCCACGTCACGGCAAATCTCATTTGAAGCAGTCCTACACTAAAATATTTTTATAAAATGTGCCATACGGCCTCACATATGAATAGTAGAACTGCTCTCAGCAGCACTCACCTGGTCTATTTCAATCCCGTACCCATGACTGAGTCATGGCTGTGGGCGGGACAGGTCCAAGCAAATGCTGCATGAAGTAAATAGCCTGTGGACAAAGCCTGATGACTTAATGTGAACAGTCACCAACCGCCAAAATCTAGACAGATGGAATACATCCCAAATTGGGGTGCAAAGCAAGGTGGAGGTCAACCACCGACCAATTCAATGAAGAAAAAACAAAAAGCAGCACCAAATGTGCACTACAGCACTAAACATTCCAAACTGTACTTATTTTAAAAATTTTGAGATTTTTGGCAAAAAATTGCAATTTCTTGAGCTGCTTCGCCACGTCACGGCAAATCTCATTTGAAGCAGTCCTACACTAAAATATTTTTATAAAATGTGCCATAAGGCCTCACATATGAATAGTAGAACTGCTCTCAGCAGCACTCACCTGGTCTATTTCAATCCCGTACCCATGACTGAGTCATGGCTGTGGGCGGGACAGGTCCAAGCAAATGCTGCATGAAGTAAATAGCCTGTGGACAAAGCCTGATGACTTAATGTGAACAGTCACCAACCGCCAAAATCTAGACAGATGGAATACATCCCAAATTGGGGTGCAAAGCAAGGTGGAGGTCAACCACCGACCAATTCAATGAAGAAAAAACAAAAAGCAGCACCAAATGTGCACTACAGCACTAAACATTCCAAACTGTACTTATTTTAAAAATTTTGAGATTTTTGGCAAAAAATTGCAATTTCTTGAGCTGCTTCGCCACGTCACGGCAAATCTCATTTGAAGCAGTCCTACACTAAAATATTTTTATAAAATGTGCCATACGGCCTCACATATGAATAGTAGAACTGCTCTCAGCAGCACTCACCTGGTCTATTTCAATCCCGTACCCATGACTGAGTCATGGCTGTGGGCGGGACAGGTCCAAGCAAATGCTGCATGAAGTAAATAGCCTGTGGACAAAGCCTGATGACTTAATGTGAACAGTCACCAACCGCCAAAATCTAGACAGATGGAATACATCCCAAATTGGGGTGCAAAGCAAGGTGGAGGTCAACCACCGACCAATTCAATGAAGAAAAAACAAAAAGCAGCACCAAATGTGCACTACAGCACTAAACATTCCAAACTGTACTTATTTTAAAAATTTTGAGATTTTTGGCAAAAAATTGCAATTTCTTGAGCTGCTTCGCCACGTCACGGCAAATCTCATTTGAAGCAGTCCTACACTAAAATATTTTTATAAAATGTGCCATACGGCCTCACATATGAATAGTAGAACTGCTCTCAGCAGCACTCACCTGGTCTATTTCAATCCCGTACCCATGACTGAGTCATGGCTGTGGGCGGGACAGGTCCAAGCAAATGCTGCATGAAGTAAATAGCCTGTGGACAAAGCCTGATGACTTAATGTGAACAGTCACCAACCGCCAAAATCTAGACAGATGGAATACATCCCAAATTGGGGTGCAAAGCAAGGTGGAGGTCAACCACCGACCAATTCAATGAAGAAAAAACAAAAAGCAGCACCAAATGTGCACTACAGCACTAAACATTCCAAACTGTACTTATTTTAAAAATTTTGAGATTTTTGGCAAAAAATTGCAATTTCTTGAGCTGCTTCGCCACGTCACGGCAAATCTCATTTGAAGCAGTCCTACACTAAAATATTTTTATAAAATGTGCCATACGGCCTCACATATGAATAGTAGAACTGCTCTCAGCAGCACTCACCTGGTCTATTTCAATCCCGTACCCATGACTGAGTCATGGCTGTGGGCGGGACAGGTCCAAGCAAATGCTGCATGAAGTAAATAGCCTGTGGACAAAGCCTGATGACTTAATGTGAACAGTCACCAACCGCCAAAATCTAGACAGATGGAATACATCCCAAATTGGGGTGCAAAGCAAGGTGGAGGTCAACCACCGACCAATTCAATGAAGAAAAAACAAAAAGCAGCACCAAATGTGCACTACAGCACTAAACATTCCAAACTGTACTTATTTTAAAAATTTTGAGATTTTTGGCAAAAAATTGCAATTTCTTGAGCTGCTTCGCCACGTCACGGCAAATCTCATTTGAAGCAGTCCTACACTAAAATATTTTTATAAAATGTGCCATACGGCCTCACATATGAATAGTAGAACTGCTCTCAGCAGCACTCACCTGGTCTATTTCAATCCCGTACCCATGACTGAGTCATGGCTGTGGGCGGGACAGGTCCAAGCAAATGCTGCATGAAGTAAATAGCCTGTGGACAAAGCCTGATGACTTAATGTGAACAGTCACCAACCGCCAAAATCTAGACAGATGGAATACATCCCAAATTGGGGTGCAAAGCAAGGTGGAGGTCAACCACCGACCAATTCAATGAAGAAAAAACAAAAAGCAGCACCAAATGTGCACTACAGCACTAAACATTCCAAACTGTACTTATTTTAAAAATTTTGAGATTTTTGGCAAAAAATTGCAATTTCTTGAGCTGCTTCGCCACGTCACGGCAAATCTCATTTGAAGCAGTCCTACACTAAAATATTTTTATAAAATGTGCCATACGGCCTCACATATGAATAGTAGAACTGCTCTCAGCAGCACTCACCTGGTCTATTTCAATCCCGTACCCATGACTGAGTCATGGCTGTGGGCGGGACAGGTCCAAGCAAATGCTGCATGAAGTAAATAGCCTGTGGACAAAGCCTGATGACTTAATGTGAACAGTCACCAACCGCCAAAATCTAGACAGATGGAATACATCCCAAATTGGGGTGCAAAGCAAGGTGGAGGTCAACCACCGACCAATTCAATGAAGAAAAAACAAAAAGCAGCACCAAATGTGCACTACAGCACTAAACATTCCAAACTGTACTTATTTTAAAAATTTTGAGATTTTTGGCAAAAAATTGCAATTTCTTGAGCTGCTTCGCCACGTCACGGCAAATCTCATTTGAAGCAGTCCTACACTAAAATATTTTTATAAAATGTGCCATACGGCCTCACATATGAATAGTAGAACTGCTCTCAGCAGCACTCACCTGGTCTATTTCAATCCCGTACCCATGACTGAGTCATGGCTGTGGGCGGGACAGGTCCAAGCAAATGCTGCATGAAGTAAATAGCCTGTGGACAAAGCCTGATGACTTAATGTGAACAGTCACCAACCGCCAAAATCTAGACAGATGGAATACATCCCAAATTGGGGTGCAAAGCAAGGTGGAGGTCAACCACCGACCAATTCAATGAAGAAAAAACAAAAAGCAGCACCAAATGTGCACTACAGCACTAAACATTCCAAACTGTACTTATTTTAAAAATTTTGAGATTTTTGGCAAAAAATTGCAATTTCTTGAGCTGCTTCGCCACGTCACGGCAAATCTCATTTGAAGCAGTCCTACACTAAAATATTTTTATAAAATGTGCCATACGGCCTCACATATGAATAGTAGAACTGCTCTCAGCAGCACTCACCTGGTCTATTTCAATCCCGTACCCATGACTGAGTCATGGCTGTGGGCGGGACAGGTCCAAGCAAATGCTGCATGAAGTAAATAGCCTGTGGACAAAGCCTGATGACTTAATGTGAACAGTCACCAACCGCCAAAATCTAGACAGATGGAATACATCCCAAATTGGGGTGCAAAGCAAGGTGGAGGTCAACCACCGACCAATTCAATGAAGAAAAAACAAAAAGCAGCACCAAATGTGCACTACAGCACTAAACATTCCAAACTGTACTTATTTTAAAAATTTTGAGATTTTTGGCAAAAAATTGCAATTTCTTGAGCTGCTTCGCCACGTCACGGCAAATCTCATTTGAAGCAGTCCTACACTAAAATATTTTTATAAAATGTGCCATACGGCCTCACATATGAATAGTAGAACTGCTCTCAGCAGCACTCACCTGGTCTATTTCAATCCCGTACCCATGACTGAGTCATGGCTGTGGGCGGGACAGGTCCAAGCAAATGCTGCATGAAGTAAATAGCCTGTGGACAAAGCCTGATGACTTAATGTGAACAGTCACCAACCGCCAAAATCTAGACAGATGGAATACATCCCAAATTGGGGTGCAAAGCAAGGTGGAGGTCAACCACCGACCAATTCAATGAAGAAAAAACAAAAAGCAGCACCAAATGTGCACTACAGCACTAAACATTCCAAACTGTACTTATTTTAAAAATTTTGAGATTTTTGGCAAAAAATTGCAATTTCTTGAGCTGCTTCGCCACGTCACGGCAAATCTCATTTGAAGCAGTCCTACACTAAAATATTTTTATAAAATGTGCCATACGGCCTCACATATGAATAGTAGAACTGCTCTCAGCAGCACTCACCTGGTCTATTTCAATCCCGTACCCATGACTGAGTCATGGCTGTGGGCGGGACAGGTCCAAGCAAATGCTGCATGAAGTAAATAGCCTGTGGACAAAGCCTGATGACTTAATGTGAACAGTCACCAACCGCCAAAATCTAGACAGATGGAATACATCCCAAATTGGGGTGCAAAGCAAGGTGGAGGTCAACCACCGACCAATTCAATGAAGAAAAAACAAAAAGCAGCACCAAATGTGCACTACAGCACTAAACATTCCAAACTGTACTTATTTTAAAAATTTTGAGATTTTTGGCAAAAAATTGCAATTTCTTGAGCTGCTTCGCCACGTCACGGCAAATCTCATTTGAAGCAGTCCTACACTAAAATATTTTTATAAAATGTGCCATACGGCCTCACATATGAATAGTAGAACTGCTCTCAGCAGCACTCACCTGGTCTATTTCAATCCCGTACCCATGACTGAGTCATGGCTGTGGGCGGGACAGGTCCAAGCAAATGCTGCATGAAGTAAATAGCCTGTGGACAAAGCCTGATGACTTAATGTGAACAGTCACCAACCGCCAAAATCTAGACAGATGGAATACATCCCAAATTGGGGTGCAAAGCAAGGTGGAGGTCAACCACCGACCAATTCAATGAAGAAAAAACAAAAAGCAGCACCAAATGTGCACTACAGCACTAAACATTCCAAACTGTACTTATTTTAAAAATTTTGAGATTTTTGGCAAAAAATTGCAATTTCTTGAGCTGCTTCGCCACGTCACGGCAAATCTCATTTGAAGCAGTCCTACACTAAAATATTTTTATAAAATGTGCCATACGGCCTCACATATGAATAGTAGAACTGCTCTCAGCAGCACTCACCTGGTCTATTTCAATCCCGTACCCATGACTGAGTCATGGCTGTGGGCGGGACAGGTCCAAGCAAATGCTGCATGAAGTAAATAGCCTGTGGACAAAGCCTGATGACTTAATGTGAACAGTCACCAACCGCCAAAATCTAGACAGATGGAATACATCCCAAATTGGGGTGCAAAGCAAGGTGGAGGTCAACCACCGACCATGGCACATTTTATAAAAATATTTTAGTGTAGGACTGCTTCAAATGAGATTTGCCGTGACGTGGCGAAGCAGCTCAAGAAATTGCAATTTTTTGCCAAAAATCTCAAAAAAAAAATTTTTATAATGCAGTTTGGAATATTTGATGCCTTAGTGCACATTGGTGCTGGCTCTTTGTTGTTTCTTTGTTGAATTGGTCGGTGGTTGACCTCCACCTTGCTGTGCACCCCAATTTGGGATGTATTCCATCTGTATAGATTTTGGCGTTTGGTGACTGTTCACATTGGGTCATCAGGCTTTGTCCACAGGCTATATATATACTTCATGCAGCATTTGCTTGGACCTGTCCCGCCCACAGCCATGACTCAGTCATGGGTACGGGACTGCAATAGACCAGGTGAGTGCTGCTGAGAGCAGTTCTGCTATTTATATGTGAGGCCGCATGGCACATTTTATAAAAATATTTTAGTGTAGGACTGCTTCAAATGAGATTTGCCGTGACGTGGCGAAGCAGCTCAAGAAATTGCAATTTTTTGCCAAAAATCTCAAAAAAAATTTTTATAATGCAGTTTGGAATATTTGATGCCTTAGTGCACATTGGTGCTGGCTCTTTGTTGTTTCTTTGTTGAATTGGTCGGTGGTTGACCTCCACCTTGCTGTGCACCCCAATTTGGGATGTATTCCATCTGTATAGATTTTGGCGTTTGGTGACTGTTCACATTGGGTCATCAGGCTTTGTCCACAGGCTATATATATACTTCATGCAGCATTTGCTTGGACCTGTCCCGCCCACAGCCATGACTCAGTCATGGGTACGGGACTGCAATAGACCAGGTGAGTGCTGCTGAGAGCAGTTCTGCTATTTATATGTGAGGCCGCATGGCACATTTTATAAAAATATTTTAGTGTAGGACTGCTTCAAATGAGATTTGCCGTGACGTGGCGAAGCAGCTCAAGAAATTGCAATTTTTTGCCAAAAATCTCAAAAAAAATTTTTATAATGCAGTTTGGAATATTTGATGCCTTAGTGCACATTGGTGCTGGCTCTTTGTTGTTTCTTTGTTGAATTGGTCGGTGGTTGACCTCCACCTTGCTGTGCACCCCAATTTGGGATGTATTCCATCTGTATAGATTTTGGCGTTTGGTGACTGTTCACATTGGGTCATCAGGCTTTGTCCACAGGCTATATATATACTTCATGCAGCATTTGCTTGGACCTGTCCCGCCCACAGCCATGACTCAGTCATGGGTACGGGACTGCAATAGACCAGGTGAGTGCTGCTGAGAGCAGTTCTGCTATTTATATGTGAGGCCGCATGGCACATTTTATAAAAATATTTTAGTGTAGGACTGCTTCAAATGAGATTTGCCGTGACGTGGCGAAGCAGCTCAAGAAATTGCAATTTTTTGCCAAAAATCTCAAAAAAAATTTTTATAATGCAGTTTGGAATATTTGATGCCTTAGTGCACATTGGTGCTGGCTCTTTGTTGTTTCTTTGTTGAATTGGTCGGTGGTTGACCTCCACCTTGCTGTGCACCCCAATTTGGGATGTATTCCATCTGTATAGATTTTGGCGTTTGGTGACTGTTCACATTGGGTCATCAGGCTTTGTCCACAGGCTATATATATACTTCATGCAGCATTTGCTTGGACCTGTCCCGCCCACAGCCATGACTCAGTCATGGGTACGGGACTGCAATAGACCAGGTGAGTGCTGCTGAGAGCAGTTCTGCTATTTATATGTGAGGCCGCATGGCACATTTTATAAAAATATTTTAGTGTAGGACTGCTTCAAATGAGATTTGCCGTGACGTGGCGAAGCAGCTCAAGAAATTGCAATTTTTTGCCAAAAATCTCAAAAAAAAATTTTTATAATGCAGTTTGGAATATTTGATGCCTTAGTGCACATTGGTGCTGGCTCTTTGTTGTTTCTTTGAAATACACCATGTGTTGCTTCCGATTTTTTTTACGTGGCTGATTATGAGCCTCCAACACATATATAAATAGAATGGTGCCTGGCTACAGAAGGCAACAGTGTTTAATACATGGGGTAGTACATACGATGTCACAATATAGAACTCCTGTACATAGTCAATACCCTATGGATATGCTTGCTGAATAATATAAACATGCAAGTAAATATCAAAAATTATCATTGCGATAATAAGAAAACCACACAAAGTAGACAGATCTCACCCCGATCCTTGTGTCTCAGATGATGGATCGAGACCCTCCTGTATTTGTTGGTCCAAATACCAGCGTAGCGGGAGTGGTAGTCCGGTCGCTAACCCTGTCAGGGATTTAAGCTGACCCTTATATAACCCACAAAACTCCCGCCCCCACAAGGGCAGTCCACAGCTGACCCTGTTGTGACTGACCCTAGTCTTCAAACCAGGTGCCTCCCAATGCGTTTCGCTACATATGCTCATCAGGGGAGAAAAATGCAGAACCTAAATTAATTTAACAGCGGTGGCTCCAATCAGAGCTCATCCCTATTTAGCTTGGTATCAATGAGAATGTACGACGTACTGGAGTTATAAATAAGGGTGAGTAGCAGGGGCCCTTCAGCTGCCCCACCTCTGGTCATTAGGCAAATTGCGTGGGAGTGTCCAGGAAAATCCGGAATACCCACAAGTGTACCATGTATAAAACGACCAGGCTGGGAACGGCCTGGACATGTTTTAGTGGGAACCGATTAACATACTTAATAGAGTTCTTACCGGATAACCGGAACTTGGGTGGAACGCACGTCAATCAGTAGTGAAAGCCTACTGGGACGCAGGACTTCCTGGTTAGCCGGTCACGTGAATAGTCACGTGATCGGCAGCGGGCGGTACCAAATCATAAGAGGTCAATCCCAAAGTCTGCGTCATAGCGTTGTCATCATGGTAGGTGGGAATAAGGGTACGATAAACTTTAACAAAGACACTGGTGAACAGTGGATACTCCAGCACCAATAGACACTTCTTACATTTACGATCATGTGACCAAGCACATGACACACATGATGCGCACATATATTAACCCTATGAGATACAAGAGGTAAAGGAAACAACATCACTATATAATATATTGCGGTAGTGCTTTCCACAGTCTGACATCCTTTTTTTTTTTTTTTTTTTTTTTTAGATTTTAAATCAGGTTCATTTTTATTTAATAGTAAAATTATGCAACACATATAAAATTAATTTCCCCATAAAAACATTGCAGAAAGGGGAAAAACCTTTGTCGGAAAAAAAAAACCAAACATCACAAGGTACGTAGTAAACAATGCACCCATAGACCGTTAGTCTGACTACTTTAACTGTAAAGAAACCTTCCCTATTTAGATGAAAGAATCACCTTTCTTATGTAATAAATGTTCCATGGTCCTTTTGTATAGTCTTTGGAAGGAATAAGTCATCTGCCAGGCTTTTGTATAGATTACCTCCATTCTTCCATCCTGTGTAATCTATTTGCCTGCTTTTGAAGTGAATCTCACTTGCCAATATCCTTTTTAATATGTAAAGCCCAAAACTACCGTAGATCTCGTATTCAAAATATGGCCTTACCAATCATTTAATACTACATTTGGATCACAGGATTTTAAGACTTTTAGGGTGTATAATAAAAAATCTTGTTTGCTTTAGCAGCTGCTGCCTGACATTGAGTGCTACTGCTCAGTTACTTGTAACCAGAATCCCCAAGTCCTTCTATTCTGTAGTCCCCAGAATATTTCCACTTATTGTATATACAGCAATAGGATTACTGGGGCCCGTGACTTATTGCTATACATTTATCAGCATTAAACCTCATCTGCCAAGAGTTTGACCATGCAGACATCCTATCCAGCGCATTCTGTAATATTTCAGTCTAGCTTAGTTTTTATCCTACATAGTTTTGTTTCAGCCTGGTTCTGGCTCTCATAGACTTGCATTGAGATTTTTTTGAAGTAATGTCTGACTTCCGGCCCGTCAGAAGTTATTGGCAGAAGACGGAGCTGCAGTGCCGGAGCAGCGCCAAAAAACCATGAAAACACTGGATAAGTATTAGAACAGGGTCAGGGGCCTTGGATTTAAAGCCCCACTGGTGCTTTTAAATAATACCATGATGGTGAAGTAAAGTTATGACACTAACCAGAACATACTATAGAGATAAATACTAGACCAAGTGATTGAGTCAGGCGCTCTTGATTAACTACCCTCCTAAGGAATCGCAAGCATCTGATGAGTGACGAGCGCCTCTCCACAAATCTTACTCCTGTCAGCTCCTGGAGAAAGATCTCTGGGGTCGGGTAGGCCACGGCTCGTCCTGAATTAGGCTAGTTGTGGAGTCACGCCTCCTTTCTGCCCATTTTAGTTGAGATTGGAGAAAGTGGCATGAAAACTCCAAACGTCACAAGGTTCTTGCGCAAATTTTTTTTCCAGACCTTTCAAAGCTTTGTACACCAGAATCTTGGCGTAAATGCTTTGATGACCCCGAGTCCGAGGTTTATACATATTGGATTTCTGTGTATCACATTCTTAGCGTGCTGTGTGCAATAAATAAAATAAAAAGTGTAAATACAAAAATTAAAAGGGATAAAGTAAATATCAGTAAACAAGTTCATATATGGAAACCCACGTCATGGCAGGAGAGCAAGATACAGTGGCATCCTGGGAGTTGTAGTGTCACACCAACTGGACAGCCGCAAGTGGCCGACCCATGGTTTGTAGGCTGGAATGACTTGATATTTCTCCGTGGGATCATGTATTTACAGTGCTAATCACAAATGTAAATGTTCACATCCCCTTGTCATGTTTAAACCATTCTAGTTGTGTACACAGGGCTCTATACTGCTATACACTGACCTTATTACCCTAATCCTGTGTAAATGGCACACACAGTTACAGAATGTCCTATTGTTTCACTGTACTTTTTCCAGACATCTCCGAAGCTGATTTAGAGGACGTGCTGAATGAAATAAAGTACTCCCTACCGTCTGAGAACGGTGAGTGTATGGAAGGGTTACTGGCTCCTGTGTGACTACTGTTGGGGTTTCCTTCAGAATACGTGTTTTTGGGGATTCGACAAACACCGATGTAGTCTAATGCTCTCGTACCCTGTGGTGAGAATTTTTCTGCTCTGTGCAATTGTAATTTTAGAAAATTCGCCTTTGTTTCAGATGCATTTGACTTGGAAGATGCGCTGGATGATCACGACACACAAGATGGTAATGATTTTCCTTAGTTAACCAGTTTTATTTTGGCACAGGGTTGTATAACTTTAGGCCTTTAAAAGGGGCTTTACAAGTACTGAAAAAATTTGGCCAAGTATGAGGAAACTCCTTTAGGGTATGTGCGCATCTTTGCCGCGTTTTCGGGGCGTTTTTACCGCGTCTTGGTGCGTTTTTGCCTTTGCGTTTTTTTAACATTGTCAATGGCAAAATCCAGGGAAAAACACAAGTGACATGCTGCAACCAAAACTGCAGCCAAAAAAGAAGCAACATGCACACATGCTTTCGGATTTCTCATAGACTTTGCTGAGGAAGGTCATACATGTGGTTTAGGACCACAAACTGCACCAAAAAAAGCAGCGTGTGCACAAGGCCTTAAAGAGGTCCAACCAGCAGGATTTTGCTATATGAAGTAAAGGCAGTGCCATACTGGCACTAGGATGCTGAATATAGGTATACCGGGTATAGAAAGATCAGATGCTTGGCTGATATCTTTAATCAAAGTTGCAGAAAATCACTGCACTTTGATTGACGTATGCATGAGGTGCGGGCCTTTGTGGGTCGGGCCCTCGCATTTATTCCTACTCTTATGTCCTCTGGAATGCTCCCTTTTTTCTTTTTTAAATATCGCGCTGTTCCGCCATTACTGCTGTTGTCGGGGTGCGCGCATTGCCACAGTACTCAGGTCCTCATTATATTGGCGCCGGAGTCTGCGCATATGCGTACTGTGATCTCAGACGCCATGTTATTGAACACACTGCGGTGAAGACTGAGAAGCATCGGCACATGCGCAGATGTAAAAAAAAAAAAAAAAAAATCAGACAAATCTACGCATGCGTGCCGATGCGTCTCATGGTTTTCGCCGCATTGTGTTCAATAACATGGCGGCCGAGGTCACGGTACGCACATGCGCGGACTCCAGCACCATTTTGATGAAGACCTGAGTACTGTGGCATTGTGGAAGTGCCGCCAACAACAGCAATGGCACAATTTTCAAATAAAGGAAAGGGGGGACCAGCAGGGCATCGGAGGAGGAAAAAAACGTGAGGACCCGGCCCACAAAGACCCACCCATGTTGCACAAATCAAAGTGCAGTGCATTTCTGCAATTTTGATTAAAGATATTTAATCAACCAAGCATTGGATATTTCTAGAACAGGTATGCCTGTAGTCAGCATTTTAGTGCCTGTATGGCACTGCCTTTAACTCATATAGCAAAATCCTGCTGGTTGGTTCTTTTTTAAGCGCCACTAATCTGCTAGACTATTCTTCACATATATTAAAGTACAAAATATATATTAATAAAGGAAAAAAAGTCACAACAATAGATGCATGACACCTTTAAAAATTCAACTATACCTGGCTCAAGGTGCAAAGTAGAAGATGTTAGGAGAAAAAGGAAAACAAATAATGCAAATAAAGATTTTTTTATTTTTTTTAAATTAAAAATACATTTAAAGTCATTAAGAGTGTTAAAAAACAGGGATTGTCTAAGGGGACTCAAAAATGGCCTGGAGGGAACTGGCAAATTTGGTGGGTGAGCAACTGTGCCAAAACAGTCTTAAAGGTGAAGACACAATTTCTTGAATATGTAAAGAGACCACTGCAAATGGCACAGACCCCGAAAAATCTCAAAGTTCCCACAAACACCCCCCAAAAAAATGCAGGTATGTATTTAAAATGAGCACAAGTGGCCAGTCTTAATAGATAAAGGTTACCATGCATAGTGGTTATTAGTGCATGAAGGAGGTCCAGGCAGAGTGTCCCTCCACCCCGACACACGTTTCGCACATGCTTTTTCCAGAGGTGTGTCAGGGAGGGATGGCAGCAGATTTGATTTACGGCAAGTCTGCCTATGAAATTCGTAGTTATGTTGATTACCGGCTGTATGGTGGAGAGGGCGGCACATTGTGTGTCTACTGAATCACCTCAATGTAAGTGTTTTATGGGCCATGTGAGTGGAACATAAGCGTATTCTTGTGACCTATATCTGGAAATCCGAGCGATTCGGCAGTGACGCATGCGCACAACAACTAGCTGGAGGCAAAGAGAAATGTGAAGTGTAGAAGCTGGGCTGACAGAACAGTAGGTGGCGCATACATATTTGGAACAACCAGTATAGAAAAAGAAAGGAGAAAAATTATATAAATGGTTATTAACAACATTAGAGAGATTTTGTAGATTGGAAATTATTACTCATAGGCACTAAATTAGTTATAAAGACAGTTGTTGTCATACCTATTAGTTGTCACGGTAAAAGGATCAGACGCCATCAATGCACATATGAAAAAAATGAATAAACAAGTGTACTGAACCCTAGATGGAAGTGATAAGATGTGAAATGTAGATGAGAACTAGAAATAAAATGTAGATGAAAATACTAATAAAAATAAAAAGTATCAAATGCAATGAATAAATTGTGTATTTGAATATTTAATTGAAATAAAGGAGTGAGAGACAGTGATTGCGTGCCACAGAATGTGTTAGCTTGATATGTAGCATAAGATCACGAGTGTCCGCTAATGATTCCTCAACAGTTTAAAGGAGACACTGTAGACAGTTTTCATCATGAAGTCGGGACTGAGAACTTATTCAGAGCACGTGTAGGGTCCGAGCGTTAACTGAGGCCTGGAGTTATAGTTGTGCACCCACCTGACGCACTACCTGAACCAGGGTTAGGTTGTGTGGTGGAGCTGGTCTAGTGTGGTTACCTGAGGGTTGCTGGTTGAGTTCACAGGCTGCCGGTCTCTGTCAGAGTAATCAGACACACTCATGGTTGCTGTAAAAAAAAAACAAAAAAAAAAAAAAAACCCACCACCTTTACTCCAACATTCTTCTCCTTTGGAGAGGCACACGTTCTTTACAGCCAAGGTTATACGGTGTACATAGCCAGTATGGGAAGAGCCGTATTGCAGAGTCACACCGGCTCTTGGGAGTATACAGTTCCTCCACTCCGGGTCTTTTGGCAAGTAACTTCTCCCCTAAGTATAGGCTAACCTGAGTTTAACATCCGAAGACCCCAGAACTGGCAATGTCGGAATAAGCCGAGATCTTCACCCACACTACTTCAGTCTGCCTGCTGACCTCGGAGGTGCTGCTGATATATCTCCCGCACACCGCTCTGTACCAACCTTCTGTAGGTCACAGACTTCAGTCTCTCTCCTGCCCAATGCTTCTGCCTGTTCTTCAGCACACCACACAGCTCTTTCCCTCTATATCTTCCTCTCACTTCATCTCTACCACTAGTCACAAAACCAGGAAATCTTACCTCCTATATCCATCGAACCTGTTGGCTGGGCTTCCTTCATTAAAACTTGCAGTCCTGTCACTGTACCTTCTATCTGTACTCCCTCCTAGCACTTAGAGTGTCCAGTACCATCTGGTGGTAGCTGGCAGAACTGTGACATAACCCACAGGAACACTTACATATAATACATAAAATGCATAATACAATAAACAGACAAAATACACATATTCAATACAACAGCCGGTGTCTTGAGGGGGTTTTCAGGGCATGGGTCACCCTCGTACACATGCAACAGAGCAGATACAGGATACAGGTTACAAGGCATGGAGATTTGCGCAGGTGTCCAGATATGAAGGCAGTGGGTGGTCTGGCTATCTGGCCACGAACAATGGTGTAGGGGCGATTTTATACCTGAGCTAGACAAAGGGCCACATTTTACAGAAAAGGCATAGATATTACATAAGTGAATTCTTCACACTGCGACAAAAGGCAGGTTCATTTTAAGACAAAGAAGGCAATAGTCCAATATGTCAGTATACATACATATCAATACCTAATGCCGTTACAAACCATAAAGGCCCCTTTACACACTGAGACTTTCTAGCAATCCCACCAGCGATCCCAACCTGGCCAAGATCGCTACAAAGTCTCTGGTGAGTCGCTGGTGAGCTGTCAAACAGGCAAACCTGGAAAACGACGAAATAGCGATACGGACCTGCAAAACGACCTAGCTAGTCATTGGGGACGTTGTAAAGCAGCTTTTTGAAAGGGAAGTCGCTAACAAAGTCGCTGTAAAGGCCCCTTTACACACTGAGACTAGCGATCATGCTGCACAGCGGGAAACAAAGGACCAAAGAATGGTCCTGAGAGATGTGTAGTGATCAGCAACTTCACAGCAGGGGCCAGGTCGCTGATGTGTTTCACACACTGCAATGTCGCTGGGGAGGTCGCTATTACGTCACAAAACCGGTGACGTTACAGCGATGTCGTTTGCAATGTTGCAGTGTGTAAAGGGGCCTTAAAGGTCCAGTCACACTAAGCAACTTACCAGCGATCCCAACAATGATAGGGATCGCTGGTAAGTTGCTAGGAGGTTGCTGGTGAGATGTCACACTGCGACGCTCCAGCGATCCCACCAGCAACCTGACCTGGCAGGGATCGCTGGAGCGTCGCTACACAAGTTGCTGGTGAGCTCACCAGCAACCAGTGACCAGCCCCCAGCGCCGTGTGGAAGATGCTGCGCTTGGTAACTAAGGTAAATATCGGGTAACCAACCCGATATTTAGCTTGGTTACCACCGAACGGAGCTACACGTGCACAGAGCAGGGAGCAGCGCACACTGCTTAGCGCTGGCTCCTTGCTCTCCTAGTTACAGCACACATCGGGTTAATTAACCCGATGTGTGCTGCAGCTAAATGTGCAGGGAGCAGCGCACACTGCTTAGCACTGGCTCCTTGCTCTCCTAGTTACAGCACACATTGGGTTAATGCAGGAGCCGGCACTGACAGTGAGAGCGGAGGAGGCTGGTAACAAAGGTAAATATCGGGTAACCAAGGACAGGGCTTCTTGGTTACCCGATGTTTACATTGGTTACCAGCCTCCGCAGAAGCCGGCTCCTGCTGCCTGCACATTCAGTTGTTGCTGTCTCGCTGTCACACACAGCGATCTGTGCTTCACAGTGGGACAGCAACAACTAAAAAATGGCCCAGGACATTCAGCAACAACCAACGACCTCACAGCAGGGGCCAGGTTGTTGCTGGATGTCACACACAGCGACATCGCTAGCAACGTCACAAAAGTTGTTCGTTAGCAGCGATGTTGCTTACTGTGACGGGGCCTTAAGTCTCCATGTTCTTATCAACTAACCTCATTAATCACATCACGGCTCTTAGTATGCTCTCATAACTCTTCAATATTGACAGGCCTGTGCTTCTGGTTCTTGTATTAACCTACTATATTCACTATTGTCCACCATATGATACCACATATTTAGTCTCGTAGCCCTGAGGTTGTTTCAATTATGGCTTTTGTCTATTCTTGCTAAATGACACTGAGGTCATTTTATGGCTTCATTCTGGGGAGAACTTTCATTTATGCATCTGTAGCTGCAAAACTGGTCTGCCTGAACAGTACTAGCATCTGAATACAACATGGCTGGTCAACCCAATCGGGCTGACCATGTTCTCAGATGTAGAAGGAGATGGGAGGGGGAGGCCACAGGGACACGTTTAGATGCCCACTATGTATGATCACTTCATTTTTTTCACTAGTCATTTGACTCAAGGTCTAGGGAATTATTCTATATACGTAAGGCAAATTATTTCCCAATACAAAATTTGTATTCGATATATAAATAACACAAACAGTGATTGTCACACTAAGGGCTGGACATTTTTAGATAGTGTAGGTACCAATTTGTCCCAGAATATTAATAAGGCATATCTTACATCCTATACTCCTTGGCCCTGGATACCAGAGATAAGGTAAGAATGCGTATGTATAAACAAATTGATACAATTTAGATAGAAATACTGTAACACAGATAAGGACAAAGCGACCTGATAACCAAATACATAGGACTTAAGTTATGACTGTAAAAATATATCCAATCAGGTACAATTTCACAGGAGATAAAGAACTGCGTAAGTATCGTTGGAAAGGTTACAGTCCATCAGTGATCCATGTCTTATTTGTACAGATATCGCATATCCAGGTGAATCCACCATGTGAAACAGTAACCATCTATAATGGGTGAAGTATGTCTCTGCCTCAAAGGCAGATCTCAATAAGAGTATCATCAAAAAGTTACTTTATTTCATTAACTCAATACAAAATGTGAAACACATATACTCTATAGTTATTACAAACCTGGTGATCTGTTTCAAGTATTTATTTCTGTTTAAGGCTGGAGTCACACTTGCGTGTGACTCGTGCGAGTATCGGATCACACTCCAGCCTAATGTTAATGATTATGGCTTACAGCCAATGAAAACCCTAAAGTAATTATCTCAGAAAATTAGAATAATTACCACAAAACACCTGCAAAGGCTTCCTAAGCGTTTAAAATCGTCTTAGTCTGGTTCAGTAGGCTACACAATCATGAGGAAGGCTGCTGACTTGACAGATGTCCAGAAGACAATCATTGACAAACTCCACAAGAAGGGTAAGCCACAAAAGGTCATTGCTGAAGAAGCTGGCTGTTCAGAGTGCCGTATCCAAGCATATTAATGGAGAGTTGAGTGGAAGGAAAAGTGTGGTTGAAAAAGGTGCACAAGCAACCGGGATTATCCTTGATAGGATTAAGAAAAGGCCATTCATAAATTTGGGGGACATTCACAAGGAGTGGACTGCTGCAGGAGTCAGTGGAGAAAGAGTGGAGAGGCCACAATCAAAGCTGCTTGGGGTCTAGTGTGAAGTTTGCACAATCAGTGATGGTTTGGGGAGCCATGTCATCTGCTGGTGTAGGTCCACTGTGTGTTATCAAGACCAAAGTCAGCGCAGTCGTCTGCCAGGAACTTTTAGAGCACTTCATGCTTCCCTCTGCCAACAAGCTTTTTGGAGATGGAGATTTCATTTTCCAGCAGGACTTGGCACTTATCGACACTGCCAAAAGTACCAATACCTGGTTTAATAACCACAGTATCACTGTGCTACATTGGCTAGCAAACTCTCCTGACCTAAACCCCTTAGAGAATCTGTGGTATTGTCAAGAGGAAGATGAGACACCAGACCCACAAAATGCAGACGAGCTGAAGGCTGCTCTCAAAGCAACCTGGGCTTCTATAACACCTCAGCAGTGCCACAGATTGATGGCCTCCATGCCACGCCACATTGATGCAGTAATTCATGCAAATGGAGCCGCGACCAAGTATTGAGGCATTTACTGTACAGACTTTTCAGTAGGTGCCAACATTTCTGAGTTTAAAATTATTTGCTCACTTGGTCTTATATAATCTAATTTTCTGAGATAATGACTTTTGGGTTTTCAGTGGCCGTAAGCCATTAATCATCAACATTAACGGAAATAAACACTTGACATAAATCACTGTGTGTAATGACTATATAATATACGCGTTTCCCTTTTTCCCTTTTTGTATTGAATTATTGAAATTAAACTTTTTGATATTCTAAGTTATGAAGGTGTGTGTGTGTGTGTGTGTGTGTGTGTGTGTGTGTGTGTTATGAGAAAAATATATATATATATATATATATATATATTTATTATATATATATATTTATTTTTATATATATAATATATAATATATATATATATATTATAATTCGTCTATTATAATAATATAGTATGTGCCACCTACTGTTCTGTCAATCTCTGCACTTCACATTTCGCTTGCCTCCCGCTGCCGAATCTCTTGGATATTCGGGTATGGGTCGCTTGTGTTCCACTCTCATATTAAGGTGATTGAACAGACGCACTGCAACATCCACTTTATCACACGGTGGTAATCAACACGACTACGGCTCTGATTTTTAGACTTGTAGTTTACCAAAGCAGCTTCCTGAAGAAGCAGGTGTGAAACACACATCGTAGTGCAGGGACTCTCTGCCTGGACCCCCTTCATGCACTAATAACTGCTATACATGGTAACCTTTACCTATTAAGACTGTCAACTTGTGCTCATTGTTTTAAATAAATACCTGCATGTTTCCTTGGGTATTTTGGGGGTCTGTACCTTTTACCAGTGGTCTCTTCTTTACATAGCATAACATTTTTATTAAATTTACATTAAAATTATCTTCATTTGATTGAATTTTTCTTTTCCCCTGAAGTTTTTTAATTTGTAACTTGGGCCAGGTTTAGTTAAATATCATAATGTTTAGTTCTAAAAACATAACCCCAACATTTCTAAAACTTTGAAATATAGTTTGTTTCTGTTCTTCATCATTTTCAAGATGTATGCTGTGTGTCAGTGACTGCACACCCCCTTGCTTACATGTGCAGGCCAGCGGCTGATCTGCACTTCCCTAGTCGAGACTAGTCAGTGCTCTGTGAGCTTAACATGCCGGACTCCAGACTGCTAGTATTGCAAACTATCACAAAGCCTTGCATAGGCTGGATTCTGAGAGCAGGACCAAGTTTATAAGGCTAAGTTCACATCACATTGTTGGCTACTAGGGATGATTGAATATCTCAAATATTCGGCTTCACGAACATTTGCGGAATAGGTCGCCGCTATTCGCGAATATTCGATGCGCAATGTAAGTCAATGGGAAACCCGAATAACAACTATTTGGAACTATTCAGGCTTCCCATAACTTACATTGCACATCGAATATTCGCATAGCGGCGACCTATTCGACGGATATTCGCAAAGCTGAATATTTGAGGTATTCGATCATCCCTATTGGCTACCCATCAGTGGTTCTGTCGAGGCTTCCATCTGAAGCCTAGAAAATTGAGATTAAGGCGCATCCTCCGAATGGGCCAGTGATGGAGATGAGGTTAAGGCATATCCACAGACTGAGCCAGTGATGAAAAAGATGGGGATCCTTTGAACCCATTTTCGTCAGTGTCTGCCTTTTTAAGGTGGGTACAAAAAATAAATGTGTTCGACTGCTTTTTTTGCACTTTTTAAAATTGCAGACCCTGCTGAAAATGAGATCCGCAAAGCACAGAATTACTTGTCTGCGCTGATGAGGCCATTGACTTTAAATGCACCAACACCTGAATCTAGTTTTTCAGGGCTTCACATAAAAACCCCCATGGAGCCATTGGTGTGTGTCAATAGCAAGAGGCTACAAACAAGTGTTCATTCAGTATCATCAAACTTATATTATGTTGGGAAGTTAAATATAAAATATATTACAATGTTTTACTTATTGTTTATATAAGAACTAAGCAGTTGATCAGTTGATACTGCCCATCATGAGAAAATTCTCCAAAGGGGGAAAAAATATTGCATCTACTGATCCCAAAATGCTTCAGTTTTGACCTTTTCAGATCAATGAGATGTGGATCAGTGGAGATAAGTAATGCTTGTGTTTGGTTTTTATGCCAGTTTGAGCCTAAAAAAAAGCAAACACCAAAGCGGCTCTTCCAACCTTTTAAGTGATTAATTTTTGAAGCCATATTTTTGTTTCCTTAGATGCAGCCAGTGAATTCTCCTTGGAAGATGCTCTGGAGCCTAGCGTTCATGAAACACTTCACTCTGAACCAGGTATAATTATTAGAAAAGTTTTATATAGTACATGAGAAAATAAATATAGGTCAAATGTATTGAATCGTCATTCTATTTTTTACAAAATACCACATGTACGACATTTCTTAAATGTTCCTCATTTATGGTGGAAGTGTCTGAAGAGAACAAACTTTATTTATATAGTACATGTTTCCATCTTGTCAGTGTATACTCAGTCACAAGTAGAGAAGAGCGAACCCGATATGCAAAGTTTGAGGTCGGTATTGAAAAAAAACCCTTACTGTCAGAGCTTGGTTGCCGTACGCATGCTAACCACTTGATCGAACATCGCTGTGCTGTCAGCCACATGCCGTCTCTGAATGGCTCTCGGGCTAAAAGCAACATTTTTTTTCATTTTTTTTTTTTTTTTTTTTATGTAGTGTGGATGGAGCGCAAAGCTGCCTAATCAGAGACTTCCATTGGGGTTATCTAAAATCTGGCTGAACCCAGAAACCCAAACTTCCTTCTGTCCACTCATCTCTAGTCACAAACTTTTTGTTTTAGAACCATTAGATTACAGGCTATGGTCATCTTTGCACTGACTTTTTGCATTTTGAAAAATAAGTAGCTTCCTAAATAAATTTATATAAATAATATAATATATATCTCTATCTCCCTCTATCTATCTCTATCTCTCGTCTAATATTGTCTGTCTGTAATGGAAATCCCACGTCGCTGATTGGTCGTGCCCGAGACCAATCAGCAACAGGCACAGTCCGGCCGCGAATTGGCGCGGGATTTGAACCACGCTTCGCTGATTCGTTGCACACAGACACCGCCACACACAGAAGCCTCTATATACACCCCAGCAGCCTTTATATACACCCCACAAGCCAAAGCATCTATATACACCCCAGCAGATGCCTCCAGCACACAGTAATAAAAAAACAAAAAAGCGATTATACTCACCTTGCACTTTCTTCTCTTTTCATACTCTGTAGTACTTTCTACCTCCCCTTGCTGGCCCTGCAGGCTGAGAGATGCGGCTGCTTCCTAGTTCCTCCTCGGCATGTCCCGCCCACCTCTCTGCTCAGCTGCTTCCGGATTGGATGTGGGTGTTGCTGAGGGAGTGGTGCAGACTACATTAACTACATACATATTCTAGAATACCCGATGCGCTAGAATCAAGCCACCACCTAGTTTCATATAATTCTACTGTTGTAGAGTCTGTGTAACAATTTCTTTTTGATTTAAAATTGAGAAACCTCCATAAGTGTTTTTTGTTTTTGCACTTGAGAAAAACTGATGAAACTAAGTGAACGAATCAAACACTGATGAAAATCTGATCCAATACGATTTAAAAAAAAATTCTTTTTTTTTTTTTTTCTTTTTCTTATGATAAAAAAATCACTAATGTCTGAAGGAGGCCTTGGGGAATATGCACACAACATCTTTTTCTGGTTGTTATCTGACACATGTTTAGGAGAGGCTCTTTCAAAAGTTAGAGAATTACCTTGTGCACAACAATGTCATAACATGCCGTGCTTACATTTAGTCTTTTTGAGCTTCTGTATACCACTTAAAGCCATGAACCAGCTAAAGGTGACCCAACTGCATTATATATATATATATATATATATATATATATATATATATATATATATATATATATATATATATATATATATATATATATATATATATATATATATATATATATATATATATATATATATATATATGTATATGTGTGTGTTAGGTGTTTGCACATATCCTAGGTGTCAGCACAAGGCAGGACAGATCCTTACTAGGCTGTGGAAGCAGACTGCTGTGCAAGAATGTTCTGAACACACACCTAAGGCCTGTTTCACACGTCACTAAAAACAGACGTTTTTCACTGACTTGTTAAAGACGCCTTTGTCCCTCCATGTGCTGTGATTCACGGCACACGTGGGTTGTCCATGTGCAGTCTGTGATACATGATCCGTACTCCGTGATTGCACATGGCGATAAACTCACCTTCCCGCTCCTGCTGTCCGTGATGCTGAAGTCTCTGACTCTGCTGCATCCGGCCGCCGCTGTGTCACCTCTGCAGCTACTTCGTCGGCTCTTGCTGCATACATGAATATGCATGCCAGTAATGAGCCGGCCAGGAAGAAGCAGCCAGCAGCTGCCGAGCACAGCATCGCTGTAGACGGGTGAGTTGAAAATGCTTTTTATTTTTAATGTACGCTTTTTTTTTTTTTTCTCGTACAAATTTCATCTGTGTTTTTTACTTTTTGGATTTTCCTGTATCTAATGCAATTATTTGGGTTAAATCTGCACATTAAACTCAGCGTACTTGAAGGAGAGATTAACCTGTTGCGGAATTTTAAAAAAACTCACCGTAGCTCAGTTTCCGCAGCGTGAAAAACTTATTGTTAGAATTTACTGGGAAGGACGTACCACTTAAGGAAAATCTGAGGCTAGGTAAGGGTGCTAAATGACTTATTGAGGGTCTAAATCTGAGTAAAGGGAATTAGATTGCAGGCCGACACTTCAAATGTAAAAACTGTGATGGTTGGGTTTATGGAATGTAGTCGACAGTTCCCTTTCAATTATATATTTTTTTTCTGAAAAGCCTAGACATTCGTTTCATCCTCTGTTATTGATTGCCAGACATTAAATAGACCTGTATTAACTGTTTTAACCATCTTAGAAGTAAAAGAAGAGCTAGTGATAGAGGAACGTGTTGGTGTGGACGAGCCCGCAGCTGAAGAGCTGGTTTTTGAAGATCTTTTGGAGCAGGAAGCTGCTGATGATGACCATGAGGAGGAAGAAACATTGAATCCAGAAGATGAACCAGAACCTGTATATGAGCAAGAAGTAGAGGAGACAGAAACTGAGTTTCTGAATGCTCCAAATCCAGACACAGAAGAGCCTGTACCTGGAGACGATGAGGATGAAGCAGAGCAATTAGCTGCTGAAGAACCAGCAGAGCCTGAAGCAGAGGTGGCAGCAGAGGAACCAGAACCGTGGGAGGATGATTTTGCAAATGACCCAGAGACCAACGTTCCAGAAAATCAAGAATCTGAAACTCACGAAGACTTGAAAAACCAACCAGCAGATGAAGCGGTGTTTGATGATGAAGGTATTTACACTTTTTAGTTTTTTGTTTTGTTTTTTTTTTTTTTTTTAAAGAAAAAAAAAAACAAAAAAAACCCCCATACTTACATGGTGATGGTAATGTCATCTTGGAGAATGTTTTATATGCAGTTGGTTATTTTACAGCCATGCCAAGTGGATTTCCTTCATAATAATAATAATAGAATATATACCAGGGGTCGGGAACCTATGGCTCGCGAGCCAGATATGGCTCTTTTGATGGCCGTATCTGGCTCGCAGACAGGGCTCCTACCTGTCTATGGGAAGGATCAGGGCCGGCGCCAGCACCCGGCTACTCAGGGGGGCCCGGTGGCCGCGCTGTCACCGCCCCCCGCCGAGGATCGAGCTTTCAATTGCATCGGCATCACAGGTGCCGATACAATTGAGAGCAATGATGAGAGAGTGAGCGGCGCTCTCTCTCATCATTCTCCCCGCTGTGACTGTCGGCGTTCTTCTGGCAGCTCTGCAGCGAGCGCGGTGACGTCATCACTGCGCGCCTGCTGAGAGGTCAGCGAGCGACAGCAATGGACGATGCGCCGAGGAGACAGGATCAGCGGGGGAACGAGAAGTGAGCCGCCCCTCTACTGACACTGGGCTCCCCTGACTCACAGGCCGGCCACTACACAGCGGCACTAGTACACATAGGGGCCCGGCAGCCGCTCTGCGTCTGTGTAGTGCTGCTGTGTAGTGGCCGAACTGTGAGTCAGGGGAGCCCAGTGTCAGTAGAGGGACCCCTGACCTGGAGAGGCCACCAGCCATGTCTGAGCTGCAGGAGTGCTAGTCCTGACCTGCACAGCAGACGGAATCTCCATCCTGCAGGACCTGCGATGACGTCACGCCCATGTGACTGTGTGGGAGGAGACACAGGATGCCGGGCAGAAAGCAAGAGAACTGAATCCTGAAGGAGATTTGGACACATGACTGGTAATAAGAAAAGAGGGGACATGAGGGTGAGGGGGGCTGCAGGGTGAGGTGCATATGAGGGCTGCAGACTGTGACAGAAGCATGTGAAGGGGTGCAGAGTGTTTGAGAGGGGTAAGTTGGGGTACAGGCAGGGTGAGATATGTGAGCAGGGTGTGTGAGATATGGGGGTGTATTGTGTGTGATATGGGGGGTGCAGGCTGTATGGGAAGCAGGGTATGTGACATATGGGGGTGTAGTGTGTGAGATCTGGGGGGTGCAGGCTGTATGGGAAGCAGTGTGTGTGTGTGTGTGTGGGATATGGGGGGTGCAGGCCGTATGGGGAGCAGTGTGTGTGTGTGTGATATGGGGGGTGCCAGCTGTATGGGAAGCAGTGTGTGAGAGATATGGGGGTGTAGTCTGTATGGGAAGCAGGGTGTGTGAGATATGGGGGTGTAGTGTGTGTGATATGGGGGTGCAGGCTGTATGGGGAGCAGGGTATGCGACATATGGGGGTGTAGTGTGTGGGATATGGGGGGTGCAGGCTGTATGGGGAGCAGTGTGTGTGTGTGATATGGGGGGTGCAAGCTGTATGGGAAGCAGTGTGTGAGAGATATGGGGGTGTAGTCTGTATGGGAAGCAGGGTGTGTGAGATATGGGGGTGTAGTGTGTGATATGGGGGTGCAGGCTGTATGGGGAGCAGGGTATGCGACATATGGGGGTGTAGTGTGTGGGATATGGGGGGTGCAGGCTGTATGGGGAGCAGTGTGTGTGTGTGATATGGGGGGTGCAAGCTGTATGGGAAGCAGGGTGTGAGAGATATGGGGGTGTAGTCTGTATGGGAAGCAGGGTGTGTGAGATATGGGGGTGTAGTGTGTGTGATATGGGGGTGCAGGCTGTATGGGGAGCAGGGTATGCGACATATGGGGGTGTAGTGTGTGGGATATGGGGGGTGCAGGCTGTATGGGGAGCAGTGTGTGTGTGTGATATGGGGGGTGCAGGCTGTATGGGGAGCAGTGTGTGTGTGTGATATGGGGGGGTGCAGGCTGTATGGGAAGCAGGGTGTCTGGGCCACTGACAGATACAATTGCTCCAGCGGTCACTTAGTACACAAAGGAGTGTTCCTCTCTGCTGCACTAAGCCACCGCTGGACCTAAACAATAATTCGCTGTAAAATAATAAAATAGATAATTGACATAACTGACAATGCGTTGTGTGACATGTCCAATATTCCAGCTTCTTTCTTCTGCGAATGCCTCAAAGCTGGCATTCTCTCAACATCAGGTGGGAAGAATGCCAGCTTCCAGTCATGCGCAGGAAAAAGAAGAAGCCAGACTGCTGGACTGATGTCATGCATCGCAAGTTCACAATGGAAGTTATTTATTTGATTTTTTTACTGCTAATTACCATTGTTTCAGTCCAGTTGTGGCTTTATACAGCAGGGAGGAGCATTCCTTGCTGTACTAAGTGAACATTGGAGCGATTGATCTGTCAATGGCCCTTTAAACATATTGTACGGCTCTCGCGGAATTATATTTCAAAATATGTGGCGTTTACGGCTCTCTTAGTCAAAAAGGTTCCTGACCCCTGATATATACTAACATTTCCAGGCATAGGGTGCAGTACTTGCTCATATACAGTTGAAACCGGAGGTTTACATACACACTCTAAAAAGACACATTTGCATGTTTTTCTCATTATCTGACATGAAATCAGAATAAACCTTTTCCGTTTTAGGTCAATTATGAACCAAAATTATTTATATTTGCCAAATACCAGAATAATGAGAGAGAGAATGTTTATTTTAAGGCATTTTTATTACTTTCTGCAAAATCAAAAGTTTTACATAAATTTCATTAGTATTTGGTACCATTGCCCTTACACTGTATGACTTGGGTAAAACATCTTGCACATCCTTCCAAAAGCTTTTCACAATAGTTGGTAGGAATTTGGACCCATTCCTCCTGACAGAACTGGGGAAACTGAGCCATGTTTGTAGGTCGCCTTGCTCGCACCTGACTTTTCAACTTTGCCTATAAATTTTTAATAGGATTGAGATCAGGGCTTTCTGATAGCCACTCCAAAACATTCACTTTGTTATCCTTAAGCCACTTTATAACCAGTTTGGCAGTATGCAGGTCATTGTTCGTTTGGAAGACTCCTTTCCGCTCAAGCTTAAAGTTCCTGGCTGATGTCTTCAGATGTTGCTTCAGTATTGCCACATAATCTTGATGCCGTCTATTTTGTGAAGTGTACCAGTCCCTCCTACAGCAAAACAACCCCACAGCATGATGCTGTTACCCCCGTGTTTCACAGTTGGGATGATGTTCTTATGCTTCAAAGTTTCTCCCTTTTTCCTCCAAACGTAACGATGGTCTTTATGGCCAAACTGTTAATTTTTAGTTTTGTCACACCACAGGACATGTCTCCAAAAATTAAGGTCTTTGTTCCTGGCTTTTTATGTTTCTTTTTGAATAATGGCTTCTTCCTGGTAGAGTGGCCTTTCAGCCCATGTTGATGCAGTTCTTGTTTCACTGTGGATAATGGCACATATCTGACCAAAGCACGTTCATCTCTGGTACAGAAAACTTGTCTCCTGAGTGGTATGATGGCTGGACATTCCCCTGTTGTTGGTACTTGCATATATTTGTTTGTACAGATGAATGAGGCACTTTCAGGTATCTGGAAATTGCACTCAAGGATGAACCAGACTTGTGCAAGTCCACAATTCTCTTCCTGAGATCTTGGCTGATTTCTTTTGATTTTCCCCTGATGCTACACAAAGAAGCAGTGTGTTTCAGGTGTGCATTAAAATACATCCACAGATGTGTCTGATGTTGGCAATAAACTGCATTATATGAGCTGTCCTATATTGTTTAAAAGGTGTTGTCCAGACATATAATATTGATGCACTATCCTTAGGATGGCTGTTCTATATCGGATTGATAGAGATCAGACACTCGGCATCCTCTCAATCACATGTTGGCTCTGGAGGCGCCCGGATGTGAACATTGTATAGAGCAGAATATCCGATGTACATTCAAAGTGTCGAAAACTGCACAACATCTCCTAAATAAGGGCATAGGGGCTTTGTTTTAACTTTACTGATGACCATTAATAACAATTTACACAATTAGCAAAGTGAGTTGTGACGGATATCTCAATTATTGATGAGGCCACATGGCTGCACATCAGGGCCTTTCTGTATATCTGGTACAGCAGAACTTGAAGGACTGCACCACAAGATGTCAGTATTGTTTTCCTAACAAACATTGCCATCCGAGCACATACTGTGCTAGATCAGGCTCTGGTGTATATGTTTATATATATATATTTTTTACTTTCAGTAAATGAATTTAGTCCTCAAGCTGAGCTAGAAGAGGAAGAACCAGCTGAATTAGAAGGTA
Organism: Anomaloglossus baeobatrachus; assembly: GCF_048569485.1. Classification (NCBI taxonomy): domain Eukaryota; kingdom Metazoa; phylum Chordata; class Amphibia; order Anura; family Aromobatidae; genus Anomaloglossus; species Anomaloglossus baeobatrachus. Next base: position 127,020,753 of record NC_134358.1, read on the forward strand.
CGGAAGGAGGTGGTTGTCCTATACCACCACCAAATACTAATGGGCATATTGAGGATTAGTAACATTCTTTCATTTTGAATAACTTCCTATTTCCTGGCGTTATGCAGATTTTCCAGAAGCAGATGCAGAGCCTGAACAAGCAGAGGAATCTGTGACAGAAACAGCAGGTAACGGCTTCCTTAACCATTTTACATTATTAACTTCAAACATTTAGTGACATAGTAAACCTGATGTGCTCTAAGCCCACCTTGTGTCATTATTTTGACCTCCTTTATGGTCTGTGTCCTAGAACGCAGTTCCAGAATCTGTCCAGATAAGTGCAGTCAGGAACAGTCTGGTCTGTTGGTCCGTGCTGCTATCCCCAATACAGTGATTTTTGAAAAATGATTGTACTGCTAAGTCCAGCGTTGGTCATTTTGGTTTTAAAACTTTAAGCACACATTCAACTTCATTTGGGCCATTAATTTTCAAGTTAGAGGAACAAGTAAAATTTATATGAAATGTATAAAGGACCTAATGAATAAGTGTGTTTGTGTGTGTGTTTGTCTCTGTGTCTGTGTGTGTGTGTGTGTGTGTGTGTGTGTGTGTGTGTGTGCACGTGCATATACAGGATATCACAAAAGTGAGTACGGTACACTGCTCAAATTTTTGTAAATATTTTATTATCTTTTCATGTGACAACACTGAAGATATGACACTTTGATACACTGTACAGTAGTCAGTGTACAGCTTGTATAACAGGGTAAATTTGGTGCACTCTAAATAAGTCAACACCTAGCCATTAAACTCTAAACCGTTGGCAACAAAATTGAGTAGACCTCTAAGTGAAAATGGCCAAATTTGTGCTCAAAGTGTCAATATTTTATGTGGCCACCATTATTTTCAAGCATTGTCTTAACTCTCTTGGGCATGGAGTTCACTAGAACTTCACAGGAGCCACTGGAATCCCTCTTCCACCTCTCTATGATGACACCATAGAGCTGGTGGGTGTTAAGAGACCTTGCGCTCCTCCAACTTTTGTTTGAAGAAGCCCCACAGATGCTCATTAGGTCTAGAGACATGCTTGACCAGCCTAGCACCTTTACCTGCTTTTTCTTTAGTATGGCAGTGGTTGTCTTAGAGGTGAGTTTGGGATGGTTATCATGTTGGAATACAAAGGAAGGGGATAATGCTCGGTTTCAGTATGTCACAGTACATGGTGGCATTTATGGTTCCCTCAATGAACCCTATGAACCCTGCTCCCTACAGCCGGTAGCACTCAAGCAGTCCAAAACCATGAGACTCTCACCACCAAGCCTAACTGTAGGCAAAACCCACTTGTTTTTGTGCACTCACCTGGTTGCCACCACATACGATTGACACCATCTGAGGCAAATAAGTTCATCTTGGTCTCCTCAGACCACAGGACACTGTTCCAGTAATCCATGTCTTTAGTCTGCTTGTCTTCAGCAAACTGCAGGCTTTTTTTGTTTAGAAGAGGCTTCCATGCAGTTCAATGTGATGCAATGTGCAGTGTATGGTCTGAGCAGTGACCAGTTGACCCTCCACCCCTGTAACCACTGTTATAATGCTGGCAGAACTCATACGTCTATTTTGAAAAGACGTTATCTGGATATGACGTGGAGCACGTGCACTCAACGTCTTTGGTCGACCATGGCGAAGCATGTTCCAAGTGGAACCTGTTTTGTTAAACTGCGATATGGTCCTGGTCATGGTGCTGCAGCTCCGTTTCAGGGTGTTGGAAATCTTCCTATAGCTTAGGCCATCTTTATGTAGAGCAGCAATTCTTTTTCTTCAGATCCTGAGACAATTCTTTGTCATGAGGAGCCATGTTGAACTTCAAGTGACCAGTATGATGCAGTGTGTGAACTATAACCCGAAATTTCACACCTGCTCCCCATTCACACTTTAGACCTTGTAACACTAATTAGTCACATTACACAGGGGATGAAAATGGCTAATTGGGCACAATTTGTTAATTTTCACGTACGTACTCAATTTTGTTGCCAGTAGTTTAGACATTAATGGCTGTGTTGAGTGATTTAGAGGGCACCAACTTTTAGCAGAAATACTGTCACCATGTGGTTGACTGACCACATGACACGCTAAGGCAATTTTTATATTTTTTCACTTGATTAAAACTTTTGAGTATGTTTATTTGCACAAGCATCGAATTAATATCTGTTTTTTCCCATCTAAATCTAGATACAGCTGAAGATAATATAGAGGGTAAGATGGACTTTGTACCCCTGACATACACCTTCTGAGATTTTTCTTGATACATAACTTCTTTTTATACAAGTATTTAGAGAACTGTATCATTCGTTAGTAAAAGGTTGCATATTTAACTCCTATACGATTTTTCTTTTTCTGTTTAGAAAGCTGGATTATCCTGCTTTGTTGGACTGGGAAAGAGGACGCGTTTCGAACGTGTTGTTTTTACTCTGTCTAATTAGACAGATTAAGAACAACATGCACGAAACGCGTCCTTTGTGGGCTGGTGTTGACCCTAAAAATAAAGTTTGTATTTTTCATATAATATTTTTTGGACTGGATTGCTGGAATTCTCTTGGACTCTATGCATTGCCTCTGCAGTATTGGAGGAGCATAGGGCCACTGAAACGGGGCTAATTCGCTAATTTGGGAAGGTTCAGGGCAGCACTGGCAAGCTTTTAAAGTGGCCAGTAACATAGGCAACAGGTAGTACATAATAGAATTAGAAAACATCTGTTTTTGAGTTGCTTGTTTGCAACTTAACCCATTTATGGTGACAACAAAAAAAACACCTTTTTAAAGAGGATTTGCCAGCACATTATTCAACCCCTAACTAAGGCTACATGCGCACACTGCGTTTTTGCTGCGTTTTTGGCTGCAGTTTTGTTGTCAGAACTTTCTGACATTTGACTTCCAAGCAAAGTCTCTGAGAAGTCAGATTTGTCATGCGCACATTATTGCAGTTTATTTGTCAGCGTTTTATTTGTCAAAAGTTTGTGACAAAAAAAATGAAGCATGTTCATTCTTCCTGCGTTTTTGTCAACATTTGTCACAAAAATGCACCGAAAACGTGGCAAAAATGCACCTACAATTACAAGCATTTTTTGTGACCTTTCCAGGCTCTCTCTGACAAGGTGCAGTTTTGGCTGCAGTTTGTGAACACAAAAAGATGCAGCATGTAGCCTAAACGCGTGAGGTTAAAGCCCCTTTAATGCTTATTACATTCATGCTAGCCAAATTTTGTTAAGGCATTTCTGAAAACTCCTTTTTTTGATGTTCTATCCTCGTGAATCGGGGCAGGCAGCTCTGCTGTACTTCACTGCCATCTCCTGACCTCCGGGTGTTGATTGACGGGTTATTCTTCCCTCAATGCCCTTTCTTCCTTGTTCAGGCTCCGTCATTGCCCGGTATTTAATCAGAAGGGCGGCATTGAGCAGGGAATCCCTGGTGACTTTGAGATCAATGTACCTACCGCCTCCTGCAGTGTCATTAAGTGCTCACTGCGCAAACTACGTCATTGGAATGAAACCAGGTCAATGACTGCGCCTGCGAAGAGGACACAGATTACTGAAAAAAGTGACCTGTCAATAAAGGACTCGACGCTCTACACTCATACCTTTAGTTAGAGGTTGAATATCCTTCAGACAGGTCCTATTTGTCATTCATGATTGTTAGTGATTGAGTCTCCGTATGGGATGTACTGTACATCTGCAATAATCGCGGTCTCCATTGCTTCATTGTGAATTTCCTGTACAGATCATAGAACACTCAGTTGTTTGTATGTTCGGCTTTCTTTATGCCGACCTGGCAAGAATCCGCGCCAACTCGCAATTAGCTTTGTTAAAGTGTTGAGTTGGGATTTTGCGTTTATCACCTCTCTTACTAATGAGATCGCTTTATTAAATACTGCAGGGTTTTGTTCTAACAATCACACTTTCTACACTTCTCAGGCGCTCAGTATTCCTATTTTCTTTTTTAGCTACAGAAGATGTTTTCAGTGATGACATTGAAGACGAGGTTAATGGTAAGAACTGTTGAGGTCCATGTAATAAGTAAATGACGATTTAATATGACCCGGCTCTTGTGATGCAATGAAAAACGCATTGCTTGTGTAAGCACAATACAGGAAATGATTAATGATCTGTGGGGCCCCGTAACTGCAGAAAGCGGCATATTCAGTCTAGATATGGTTGTATGTGCATAACATCCTCAGCACATGCAGTAGAGGTGCGGTATTTATTGTACACTATGGTCAAGGATATATATATATATATATAATATATAATATATATATATATATATGTATGTATGTATGTATGTATGTATGTGTGTATATATATATATATATATATATGTATATGTGTGTATGTATGTATATATATATATATATATATATATATATATATATATATATATATATATATATATATATATATATATATATAATGTGTGTATGTATGTATGTGTGTGTGTGTGTGTGTGTGTGTGTGTGTATATATATATATACTTTTATATATACCTTTCTCCGATTTGGATGTGAAAACTCTCATTGTAGCTGGGAGTGTGCACTTTCAGCCCATATTATATATATAATTGTATTTCTGAACATGTTTTTGTAAACAGCTAAAATAACAAAACTCGTGTCACTGGCCAAATATTTCTGGACCTAACTGTATATATATATATCTATATATATATATATACAGTTAGGTCCAGAAATATTTGGACAGTGACACGAGTTTTGTTATTTTAGCTGTTTACAAAAACATGTTCAGAAATACAATTATATATATAATATGGGCTGAAAGTGCACACTCCCAGCTACAATGAGAGTTTTCACATCCAAATCGGAGAAAGGGTTTAGGAATCATAGCTCTGTAATGCATAGCCTCCTCTTTTTCAAGGGACCAAAAGTAATTGGACAAGGGACTCTAAGGGCTGCAATTAACTCTGAAGGCGTCTCCCTCGTTATCCTGTAATCAATGAAGTAGTTAAAAGGTCTGGGGTTGATTACAGGTGTGTGGTTTTGCATTTGGAAGCTGTTGCTGTGACCAGACAACATGCGGTCTAAGGAACTCTCAATTGAGGTGAAGCAGAACATCCTGAGGCTGAAAAAAAAGAAAAAATCCATCAGAGAGATAGCAGACATGCTTGGAGTAGCAAAATCAACAGTCAGGTACATTCTGAGAAAAAAGGAATTGACTGGTGAGCTTGGGAACTCAAAAAGGCCTGGGCGTCCACGGATGACAACAGTGGTGGATGATCGCCGCATACTTTCTTTGGTGAAGAAGAACCCGTTCACAACATCAACTGAAGTCCAGAACACTCTCAGTGAAGTAGGTGTAGCTGTCTCTAAGTCAACAGTAAAGAGAAGACTCCATGAAAGTAAATACAAAGGGTTCACATCTAGATGCAAACCATTCATCAATTCCAAAAATAGACAGGCCAGAGTTAAATTTGCTGAAAAACACCTCATGAAGCCAGCTCAGTTCTGGAAAAGTATTCTATGGACAGATGAGACAAAGATCAACCTGTACCAGAATGATGGGAAGAAAAAAGTTTGGAGAAGAAAGGGAACGGCACATGATCCAAGGCACACCACATCCTCTGTAAAACATGGTGGAGGCAACGTGATGGCATGGGCATGCATGGCTTTCAATGGCACGGGGTCACTTGTGTTTATTGATGACATAACAGCAGACAAGAGTAGCCGGATGAATTCTGAAGTGTACCGGGATATACTTTCAGCCCAGATTCAGCCAAATGCCGCAAAGTTGATCGGACGGCGCTTCATAGTACAGATGGACAATGACCCCAAGCATACAGCCAAAGCTACCCAGGAGTTCATGAGTGCAAAAAAGTGGAACCTTCTGCAATGGCCAAGTCAATCACCAGATCTTAACCCAATTGAGCATGCATTTCACTTGCTCAAATCCAGACTTAAGACGGAAAGACCCACAAACAAGCAAGACCTGAAGGCTGCGGCTGTAAAGGCCTGGCAAAGCATTAAGAAGGAGGAAACCCAGCGTTTGGTGATGTCCATGGGTTCCAGACTTAAGGCAGTGATTGCCTCCAAAGGATTCGCAACAAAATATTGAAAATAAAAATATTTTGTTTGGGTTTGGTTTATTTGTCCAATTACTTTTGACCTCCTAAAATGTGGAGTGTTTGTAAAGAAATGTGTACAATTCCTACAATTTCTATCAGATATTTTTGTTCAAACCTTCAAATTAAACGTTACAATCTGCACTTGAATTCTGTTGTAGAGGTTTCATTTCAAATACAATGTGGTGGCATGCAGAGCCCAACTCGCGAAAATTGTGTCACTGTCCAAATATTTCTGGACCTAACTGTATATATATAATATATATATATACATATATATGTATATAATATATAGTACTATCTTGATGCTGATATATTGATGCAGATATCTGACCTTACAGTACGGGCAGATCTCTGCAGGGAGGCTTTGATTTTCCTACTGTTGCAAAATATGCAAGTAAAGGAACATTGTGGCAGAACTGATACAGTGCTATGGCCAGTGCTGGGCCTGACAGAGGGTATATGATGTCGACATTCAAGGCAAGAATCCGTGTCGCGCACCATATCTTCAGGCCCTATGCTGGCCTTAAAGGGAACCTATTGAGAGGGCCAACAGACGAAAGGGAAGGGCACCACCCGGTGGGATCTCCTGGTATACAAGACAAGTAATAATGAAGAGAAGAGGGTATACCAACATGGGATTACCACACCATTGAATAAATAGAAGATAAATTGTTTTATTTTATTAAATTAATAATAAAATAAAACAATTTATCTTCTATTTATTCAATGGTGTGGTGATCCCATGTTGGTATACCCTCTTCTCTTCAACCTTAAAGGGAACCTGTCACCAGGTTTTAGCCACCTAATCTAAGAGCAGCATAATGTAAAAACAGAGATCCTGATTCCAGCAATATGTCACTTACTGGGCTGCTTAGTATAGTTTTGATAATCTACTGCTGATTAAACAGTGAATTTATCATTACAAGACTGCTTGACGTGCTGCCAGGTAGTCCAGCATATTCATGAGAAAACATTGATTTTTATCAAAATGACAGCAAGCAGCTCAGTAAGTTACACATTGCTGAAATCAGGGTCACTGTGTCTACATTATGCTGCTCTCAGATTGGGTAACAAAAACCTGGTGACAAATTCCCTTTAAGGCTACATTCACACAACCATGTGCTACCATCCAAGAGAAATGGATCGATACATGGGCTGCACGGGTGGTTAGCACTGCAGTCTTGCAGCGCTGGGGTCCTGGGTTCAATTCCCACCAAGACAACATCTGCAAGGAGTTTGTATGTTCTCCCTGTGTTTACGTGGGTTTCCTCCAGGTTCTCCGGTTTCCTCCCACACTCCAAAAACATACTGATAGGGACTTTAGATTGTGAGCCCTACAAACGATTGTGAGCCCGTTTTACATACATTTCACCCGAAAGCCAAATAACACTAACTTTTTGTGAGTATTCTATAGGAAGAATGGACTTAAAATGAGGCCTAACAGTGTACCTGTTTTATCTATATTACGCCTCTAACTTCTTGATGCTGAAATTGTTCACCATGCTGACTCCGAGTCCTTTAAGTGTCAAATAATTGCAATACCTGCACTTTAAAGGGTTTTTCTAAAAAAAAAGAAAGATATTAAACAAAAATAATCACTCTCAAAGTTCTTGCTTGTCGTTCTGGCACTTACCCCGTACCCACTGACCTTTGCTCCCTAGATCCTTGTTATGACTGTATACATCTGGAGCTCCAGTGTAGCATACAGCTGATTGATTGGGGTATTTTTTGTACTTTTGCAGCTTTTGTTATGAACATTTTCACTGACTTTATATTTCTTTGTTTTCTTATGTAGAAGCTGAAACGGAGGAACCAGAGAGTCGTAAGTAGTGACCTTCCTCAGATCATATACTTGTACTGTATTTGTATTAGGGGAGTCCTCACATCTTGTATATTTATAAAAAAAATAGGATGGGGTACATACACCCCATTAACTTCTTGAAGACTGGACTCTTTTTTTTTTTTTTTTTTTTTTTTTTTTTTTTTTATATATTACCTTCTTCACAGCTTTGATTTTACCATAATACTGCCTAAGCAGTATGATTCTCCAGGGCACTTCGATTACTTAGATACCAAACATGTATAGTTTTTTTTAAGTGGTGAAACAAAATTCAAAAATTTTGTAAAAAAAAAATTGCGTCTCGTGGCTTTTCCCTATTGCTGTAACGTTCAATTTTTGGGATATCCAGCTATAGGATATAGGTTATTTGCACCCATAGCCAATGTTTGTTTTTTTTTATATCATTATGGGGTATATACAGTGGTGAGAAAGTGTTTGCCCTGGCCTCTTCCTGATTTCCTATTCTTTTGCGGTTTTTTACACTTAAATGTTTCAGATCACCAAACAAATTTTAAATATTCGACAAGGATAACCGAAGTAAACACAAGATTTATTTTATAAATGAAGGCCTTTATCACTAAGGGAAAAATAAATCCAAACCTACAGGGCCCTATGTGAAAGTGATTGTCCCCTGAACCTAATAACTGGTTGGGCCACCCTTAGCAGCAACAACTGCAGTCAAGCGTTTGCGATAACTGGCAATGAGTCTTTTACAATGTTCTTGAGGATTTTGGCCACCCATCTTATCAGAATTGTGGTAATTCAGCCAATTTGGAGGGTTTCCGAGCATGAACTGCCTATTTAAGGTAATGTCACAGCATCTCAATCGGATTAAGGTCATAACCTTGACTAGGCCACTCCAAATATTTTTTTTTTCTTAAGCCATTTACAGGTGGACTTGCTGGTGTTTTGGATCATTGTTTTGCTGCATAATCCAAGTGCACTTCAGCTTGAGGTCATTATTCTTCAGGATTTGTTTGGTAGACAGAATTCATTATTCCATTTACCACAGCAAGTCTTCAAGGTCCTGAAGCAGCAAAACCGTCCCAGACCATCACACTAACCACCACCATATTTTACTTTTTGTATGATCTTCCTTTTCTGAAATACTGTGTTACCTGTAAGCCTGCTGTAATGGGACAAACACCTTCGAAAAAGTTAAACTTTTGTCTCGTCGGTACACGAAGTATATTCTCCTAAAAGTCTTGGGGATCTTAAACATGTTTTTCTGGCAAAACTGAGACAAGCCTTTGTTCTTTTTGCTCAGCAGTGGTTTTCATCTTTGAATCTGCCATTTTTGCCCAGTCTTTTTTCTTATCCTGGAGTCAGTAATGCTGACCTTAACTAAGGCAAGTGAGATCTGCAGTTCTTTGGATGTTATTGAGGGGTCTTTTGTGTCCTCTTTGAGTCCTCAATGCACTTGGGGAAATTGTGGTTGTCCTATTCACTTCTGGGAAGATTCACCACTGTTACATGTTTTTGCCATTTGTGGCTAATGGCTCTGATTGTGGTTTGCTGGAGCCCCAAAGCTTTAGAAATCGCTTTATAACCTTTTCCAGACTGATAGATCTCAATTACTTTGTTTCTCATTTCTTCATAAATTTCTTTGGATCAAGGCATGATGTCTAGCTTTTGAGGATCTTTTGGTCTACTTAAATTTGCCAAGCTGGTCCTATTTAAGTGATTTCTTAATTTAGAACAGGTGCGGCAGTAATCAGGCCTGGGTGTGGCTAGGGAACTGAAATCCTCTTCCCAACGATGTGATAAACCACAGTTTATTTGTTTTAAGGGTGAGCAATCTGTAGGTTTGGATTTCTCTTTCCCTTAATGATAGAGATCTTCATTTATAAATTGCATCTTGTATTTATTTGCATTATCTTTGTCTAATATTTAAAATTGAAACATTAAGTGGGACAAAGTGAAATATTCGGGTTTGCATTATTCGTCTCTAATTTTGTACTATTTATGTATTTGTCAGAAATAACTACTCTAATGAAAGTCAATGGGAAATGCAAATACTCTTCCGGTGGACTCTCCCAGGATGTCTGGCGGGGCAGTAATACAGGTTGCTTCTGAGAACAATGTTGTCAGGTCATTACCCACTTTGACTTGCAGCCTCCGACCCATTTGTGATAACCAGCACAGGTAAAGTAGACAATTGCGGGATGCAGCCCCCAGCTATGTGCTTTATCTTGGCTGGTTATCAAAAATAGAGACTGCCCCCACAACGGTGTTTTTTTTAAATTTTTTTTTTATAGTTCTTTAAATAAATAATAAAACAACGTTGGCTCCTGCCCATTTTCGATAACCAGCACAGATAAAGCAGGCAGCTAGGGACTGGTATTCTCAGGCTGGGAAGGTCCATGGTTATTGGGTCCTTTCCAGCCTCAAGATGGCAGCCCAAGTTAGATGCACCAATTTTGGTGCTTTAGCTGTCTCATCCTGATTGTCACCACACCAGGGTAATTAGTGTAATATGTGGTTGTCAGCTGTGATCCATCAAGCCCTGGGATGGTAATGGAGAGGTGTCTATAAGTAAAAAGAATAAAAACCAATACACAAAAAAATCCTTTATTTTAAATAATACAAAATTACCACACCCTCTTTCACGAGTTTATTAACCCCCAAAACACCCCCACAGGTCCAACGTAATATGTTATGATTCAGGGACCAGGAAGGATCAAATAATGCAGAATCCCAAAAGGTAACAGAGTGGCTGGAAAATTAACGGACTGCAGACCTAATCCTGACACACAACTAACAGTAGCCGTGCGGCGTGCCTACGATGACCTGGACGCTTCGACAAAGCCAGAGAACTAAATAATCTCACAGAAATACAAGAAAGCTAATCTGCCTCGGAGTAGTCCCCAAAGATAGATAGCCCCCCACATGTAAAGGCTACGGTGATTATAGAAAAACACAATACAAAACCAGAAAGGACAGATTTCAGCAAAGGTGAGGCCCAAACTATCTTTATAGAAAAGGATAGGAAAGAGCAACTGTCTGCAGCCGTAAAACCCTAATAAATAGCAGCACTACTGATATGGAAAAATCCTGAGGTTACTAAACCTCTCCCACACTGTACCAGCACTCAGATGTTACTGGGATCCAAAAAAACACTAATACAGATGAGGGACTGCATAATACCAAGAATGACAAAACACAAATCTTGCAGAATCATGGAGCTAAGTATACAGACACTCTCAGCAGGGAATGATCCCATTCCACCACAAACTCCACACAGACATATTCGGAATCATGCATAGTATCAAAGCAGAACAACAACAAAAGATGGTAAACAAGCAGCAGAGGTACAAGACCACTTATCTGAGGGAAGTTCTGGAAGTGAGCAGAGCTGGTTGCAGAATGTCCTTAACACACAGGAGCAATTGACCACCATCAAGTAACAAGAGAAAGCTACGAAGTTAAATAGCCCAATCTGACCCTGATTGCCAGTCCTCTGCAGGTGTCGCTTCCATTCCACACATCAACGGCACTGACCACAAGAGGGAGCTCCGAACTGGAAAACGTATTCACAATAGTAATCCACACGACATTCCACAATAATCCCTGCTCTCTTTCCAGGATCTGGAGTATTGGAAAACGTAAATGATCACTGAAGCTCCTGGGACACACTAAGGGCAGTGGGGGAGCTGTCTGTGATAAGTGGTGACTTCAGTCAGGTCACTGGAGTACACAGCCAAGTTCCCACGGTACCAAGTGAGACCACTGGTGAACCTGCTTCTGGATTGCGGGACACTGCAGCACAGCGGTCTGACAATTTGAGCAGTCAGGTCACCAGTGTTCAGATTCGGGAGGGCTACCCTGCTGCCCTCAGTTGAACCCGCTGCCGGACTGCTGTGCGTCTGTGTCTAGCAACTTGACAATCCAGCAGTGGGTTTAACTGAGTTCACTGAGCACAGCGGAGGAGCCCCCCAAGTATGACAACTGTGTCCTGACTGTCGGAGTGCGGGACACGGTGGCACAGCACTCCGACAGTCTGGTAGCCGTGAGGCCCAGAAACCTTAAAGGAGCCTTTTAAGGTTCCTACAGTTCCCAGTGATATACTTGCTTTTTATCGTTGTTGTTTCACAACTTAAATGCTGCTGTCACTCTTAGGTTTAAGTCCATTAGAGGATAAAGAGTACCAATGAAGAAAGAATGTTAACAAAAGAAAATCTCAATGTTTAGTAGCAAATGTTTCATATTCTGGGATCCGTAAACGTGTATGAAAATATAAACTCCAACCTAATGGTAAATTGGAAAGAGAGAAGAAAAATCTAAATTCCTGTTTATTTTATCACTGCACCTCCCGCAGAATCCAATAGAAAGTTTGTCTGTACCCCAAATGGTTTTGATAAAACATCAGGTTGCCAAAACAAGTCCCCATACAGGTCCATTGGCAGAAATTTGCCCATGCAATGAATGCTGTAAAAATGGAACCCAAGAACCAATGACCTTATTGCATTTCGTTCACTATTTAGCTCCACCTGGTGTCATTTTTTTCCCACTTTTCAGTATATCGTATGGTAAGGTGAATAATCTCAATTCGAACTACAAGTGGTCCCGAATAAAACAAGCCCCAATGCAGCTATATTGATGGAGAAATGTTAACGTTATGGCTCTTGGCGGAAAAAAGATAATACAAATCCCTGATTGCTGTGTCACAATAAATTCCTGCATCTTCCTTGCATACTCTGTTCCCTTTACCAGTTGCAGTAATCTTTGCATTTTCTTGCAGCTCACGAGCATACTGAAGTAGAGCAGAATGAAGTACCTGGTAAGGATCCGATTGCTCTCCAGTAATGTCCATGACGTGTTTCAGCCCTTACATATTTATTTTAAACCGTTATTGCGTAACTTGTTCTTCTTTTCCTACATTATATAAATATAAAATGCACGACTACACAAGTCATTGAGTACACCGCCCAGGAGAGGCCACAGCCCGCCAGTGGATAACCCTAGCTGTTTCCAATCCTCCGGTGACCCAGCAATGTCTCGCTCTGTTTACAGCACCATTTGCCTTTTCAGACCAGTTAGATGCAAAAAGTAGGACAAATCTGTAAATGTGTATCACATAACTAAACCAGTAAGACATTTCTGGCACATGATTGTCCAGGAAAACTGGGGGAATATTTAGTTCACCATTATCTCAAGTTAAACATCAAAGTCCGACTACAGGCTGTGCCCATGGCCTTGATGCCGTGCCCGTGGCCTTGATGCCGTGCCCGTGGCCTTGATGCCGTGCCCGTGGCCTTCATGCCGTGCCCGTGGCCTTGATGCCGTGCCCGTGGCCTTGATGCCGTGCCCGTGGCCTTGATGCCGTGCCCCTGTAGCCTTGATGCCGTGCCCCTGTAGCCTTGATGCCGTGCCCCTGTAGCCTTGATGCCGTGCCCCTGTAGCCTTGATGCCGTGCCCCTGTAGCCTTGATGCCGTGCCCCTGTAGCCTTGATGCCGTGCCCCTGTAGCCTTGATGCCGTGCCCCTGTAGCCTTGATGCCGTGCCCCTGTAGCCTTGATGCCGTGCCCCTGTAGCCTTGATGCCGTGCCCCTGTAGCCTTGATGCCGTGCCCCTGTAGCCTTGATGCCGTGCCCCTGTAGCCTTGATGCCGTGCCCCTGTAGCCTTGATGCCGTGCCCCCGTAGCCTTGATGCCGTGCCCCCGTAGCCTTGATGCCGTGCCCCCGTAGCCTTGATGCCGTGCCCCCGTAGCCTTGATGCCGTGCCCCCGTAGCCTTGATGCCGTGCCCCCGTAGCCTTGATGCCGTGCCCCCGTAGCCTTGATGCCGTGCCCCCGTAGCCTTGATGCCGTGCCCCCGTAGCCTTGATGCCGTGCCCCCGTAGCCTTGATGCCGTGCCCCCGTAGCCTTGATGCCGTGCCCCCGTAGCCTTGATGCCGTGCCCCCGTAGCCTTGATGCCGTGCCCCCGTAGCCTTTATGCCGTGGCCCCGTAGCCTTTATGCCGTGGCCCCGTAGCCTTTATGTATGCTTAGGCCCCTTTTACAAATCAGTTTTTTGCCATCAGTCACAATCTGTCGAATTTTGAAAAAAAAACAATCCGGTGACGGACACTCCTGGATCCGTTTTTTTTCTCATCAATTTGTATTAGCGATGGATTTCCTAACATTTCATCTCCGTCGAAAAACGTTTGTCCGTCAGATGGAGACAATGTCCACAGTAACATTTTTTTTGTGAACATCAAATAAACGATCAGCGACGTAGAATGGAAGCATATGGGCATAGGATCAAATGACGGAATCCGGCAATGGATTCCGTTTTTTTTTTTTTTTTTTTTTTTTTTTTTTTTTTTTTTAAACTGAGCATGCTCCAATTTATTTTTTAGCCCCCAGTTAGTCGGATCAGTCGAAAAACTGATCCATCGCATCAGTTTAGCCACAATCTGTGACCAATCCGTGAAGAAAACTGATTGTGACTGATGGTAAAAAACTGATGTGTGAAAGGGGCCTTAGTGCGGTTAGTATTTTTGACCACTTATTTTCTTGTGTATAAAATTGTATAAAAAAATGTTCTTTTATAGACTTTTTATTTTCATGCAGGTCAAATACAATAATCTCTGGTTTATTGCCGCACATCCAATAAAATTGCTTTCTGCAGCCATATTTCAGTGTACAAAAGAAATGTAATATCCCCCATTTTTAAAGTTTCTCATAAAACTGTTTTATTTGCAGAAAATCCAGTTGTGGATGACCGGCCAAGTGAAAAGGCAGAAGGTATGTATATTCACTTGCATCTATAGTGTTGTTTAGTTACCCATTATAATATGTTGTGGCCATACAATTATTGTGATTCATTTTAAGCCTGACGCCATTTTCCTAACCTGAGACAATTTTTTTTTGACACATCTGCAAATCTAAACCAGATGTGCACATGGCATATAGACTGGCCCCAAGACTCACCAGGTCAAGACTGTTTAAAGGGAATCTGACACTTTAATCCAAGAGCAGCATAATGTAGGGCGGCACAGTGGCTCAGTGGTTAGCACGGTGGCTTAGTGGTTAGTCTTGCAGCGCTGGGGTCCTGGGTTCAAATCCCACCAAGGACACCATCTGCGAGGAGTTTGTTCTCCCAGTGTTTGCGTGGATTTCCTCCGGGTTCTCTGGTTTCCTTCCAGACTTTAAAGACATACAGATAGGGAGTTTCGATTTTGAGCTCCAATGGGGACAGCGTTCCTGATGTATGGAAAGTGCTGCGGAAAAAATAAAGGTTTTGCATTGCTGACGATACATATTCTGGAGAATTGTGGGTTGCAAGGTCGTCCCCCCACCTACCTTCACGAATAGCTCGATGGCTTGTTCCCTGAGTCGTCGTCTTGAGAGCCCATGCTCTTCTGAACAAACTGTGGGTTCACTGTGATTTCTTGATCCATTGCTTTTAATCAATCGTCATTATACAAAAATAAAGGGTTGTTGTGTTTTTTTTTCTTTGTTTTTTTTTGTTTTTTTTTCTTTTATATGTAGAGAAAGAGAACCGGATTCCACTGATGTCACTTACTGGAATATTTGCTGTAGGTTAGATAATCTCATGCTTATAAAACACTGATTTTTATCACTAGAGGATGGGGTGTCTTATGCCATATGGTCCTACTGATCTGTAGAACCCGTCCTCCACCACTAACTGGCAGATTTCTTCTTAGGCTGGAGTCACATTTGCGAGTGACTCGCATTGGCATCACCCGGCACTCACCTCACAGAAGCAGGTCGGCTGCATGTATTTCTATGCAACTGAGATGCTCCTGTCCGGAGAGTGTGCGGCCATGCCGATGCAAGACTCACACAAGTTACTTGCAAGTGTGACGCCGTCCTTATTTACAGTGTACAAAGAGTGCTGCCATTCAGTGCTGTGGGTGGGACTAATACAGCCTTGGCATTGAGAGTACTGGTAGATCTGCTGCAGATAAAACAGTGATTTTATCAAAACTGCAGCAAGCAGCCCAGTAAGTGATACATTGCTGGAATTTGAGTCTCTGGCCCTTCCTCATCCTGCTCTCAGATGGGGTAGCAAAAATCTAGTAACAGATTCCTTTAATAGGATTTTTCACATCTTCATAAATTGATAGTCAGATGCTACTTGTAAATATAAGCAATCATGCAATTTTACTTTTTCTAAATAAATAAATTCTTTCTTGGAATATCAACACTTATTTTTTGTTTACTGCTCATTGCCAAAACACAGCAGAACACGCACAGTGCTTACAAGCTCTTTTACATGGAGCTTATAAATGCTGTTTTGAAGTTGGCGAGGATTGTGTGTGTGCTTTTAAAGGGGTTGTGCCACCATAAAGAATACATTTAATTATGCATAAAATGTGTATATAAATAAATTTTTGTCATTTTAAAGCTGAGGGGTTGGGGAGATTTTTTTTTTTTTCATTCTTTTTGATCAAAGGACCTGCGCATGCGCAGCCTGCTCATCAGCTAGTGGTATGGATGGGTAAAAGCTTGCAGACTGAATAATGCCAGACTGCCCATTCCAGAAGATGAAGGGTCGTTATTTTTTTGAAAGGAGCATAACTTTTAATAGCTGTAAATTACAATAACTTATTTACACGTTTGTTTCCTAACTAAATATATCTTTTATGGTGGCACAACCCCTTTAATTAAATAATTAAAAGAATTAACGCGGCATTCTAGAGTGCAGACAAGTTAGACAGCAGCAGTAGTCGGTCTCCTAGGCAACAAGCTGAAAAGAATAGTGTTAAAGGGAACCTGTCACTAGATTTGGTGACTATAAGCTGCGGCCACCACCAGTGAGCTCTTATATACAGCATTCCAGAATACTGTATATAAGAGCTTAGGCCGCTCTGTGGAACATAAACAACTTGTATAATACTCGCCTAAGGGGCCGTCCGGTCTGATCGGCGTCGCTGCCCTTCAGTCCGGCTCCACCTCTCTGTGGCGATCACTGCTCTTTTTCTTTTGAGGCCCGTGTACCTGATGTGTCCTATGTCATGCACATTTGTCGGCTTTGAGGTCCTGCGCTGGCGCTTTTTTTTTTTTTTTCTCTCTACTACTCAGGGCAGATCAAAGTATTGTAGTGTGCATGCGTGGGCGGTCTTCAGCCTTTCCTTGCACCTGTGCATTACAGTACTTTGATCTGCCCTGAGCATGGCAGATCAAAGTGCGCCTGCGCAGGACCGCAATGTCGGCCTGTGTGGATAACCGCAACACTGTGGAAAGGAAGCGCACATAGGGTTTTATCCGATATACATTGAGTGCAGGGAATAGGTCAATGTACTCACCTGCTGGAGTTGTGACAGGCACAACTCTTATAGGCATGAGATCAATGAATGCAGAGGTGGTCAGCCGCAGCCCCGATGGTGTAGTGAAAATAAAATTAGTTTAAAGAAATCGGGTTAAATACTGCGCTAAAAACCACACATCCAAGGTGTATAATGAATTCCTTTTTTTTTTTATTTTCACAGGTCAACGCGTTTCAAAGGCATCTCCGCCTCCTTCATCAGGACTGAAGAAAAAAGGAACAGCATAACCTTTGTTGTTATGCTGTTCCTTTTTGTCTTCTGTCCTGATGGAGGCAGAGATGCCTTTGAAACGCGTTGGCCTGTGTGGATGACATAGACGCATCATCCATACTGGGCTGGGTAGAAGGACGGAGACCACAGCAGAGAGGAGGCACCAGAAAGCAGCGACACCTGTCAGACAAGACAGCCACCTAGGTGAGTATAATAGTGTTTTTTACGTTATACAGCGTGGTCTGTGCTCTTGTATACAGAATTTTGCACAGTGGTGGTGGCCACAGCTTATATTCGCCAAATCTGGTGACCTGTTCCCTTTAATATCTCAAGGCTGGAAATTTTAATAAGCTGTGAATAGCAAAAGTGCTCTTTTTTTACAAGTACTATCTGGCAATATGTATCCAAAAAGATGGGAATAGCCCTTTTAATGGTCTCTTGGGTAAATATAAAAAGGTTTGACCAAACCGGACAATCTCTTTACTTCTGGTATTCTTACTTCCTATGTTCCTAATCTTAATGCGGACGGTCCTGTGCCGGTTTTATTCTCCCTGTCCTAATGTAAACCATTTAGTTCTCTATGCATCACTTCTCTGCTGTCTTCCACATTATTTACATGGGAGCAGATTTGTTAAACTTCTCCTTCCAAATGACTCTGAACTTCTCCTCCACTGAATGAGGCAGACAAGACAAGGACGCGTCTTTATTACTCTTTATTGGGATTATCCGAAATTTGACAGAACATAGACAAAGCACGCGGCCTTTATTGGATATAATACAAGGTAATCTGACTTAATGCGGAAACTTGGCTGTGCTACAAGAGTGTTGTAATGGAACGGGCTGAGACATCTAAGGGATTTTACTTTATTCTTGTATTTGCTGAGGATTTTTGCAGAAAATTAGATCTTTATAATATTTCTTCCAGAACAAGAGAGAGAGCCGTCTGAAGGTCATCACGAAGAACATGCAGGTAAATGCATTTCTTTTGGTTGATGATTTATTTTAAAAATTTTTTGCCACTATCTTGGTAAATTCTAATTTGCGCAATAAAGCGCTCTCATATTCCAGACAATGAAGGTGAGAACGGTCTGTTGTCAAGTATCCCAGATCTGTTTTATTAACAAAAAGGAAAAGTCCAGCTCACCGATCAGCTGATTGCTGTTCGATATAAATGTCCTGCGCACGGAATGGTCTGGCCACCAGGTAGAAAGTTAGAAAGAAAAAATTCCAGCGCTGTCCAATAAAAATACTCCACTTTATTAAGAAATTCTGAAAATACAGCATAACAGCTCATGATATAGATCTCAGTGAGAACTACGCGTTTCGACGCTAGGTCTTAGTCATGTTCTAAGACTGAAGCGGGCTTTACACGCAACGACATCGCTAACGAGATGTCGTTGCAGTCATGGAATTCATGACTCACATCCGGCCTCGTTAGCGACGTTGTTGCATGTGAAACGCAGGAACGGCCGTTAACGATCAAAATTACTTGCCAAATCATTGATCGTTTACCAGTCATTCATATCCCGATTATCGTTGCTGTTGCAGGACGCAGGTTGTTTGTCGTTCATGCGGCAGCACACATCGCTATGTGTGACATGGCAGGAACGAGGAACATCACCTTACCCGCAATGAGGAAGGAAGGAGGTGGGCGGGATGTTTGGCCCTCTCATCTCCGCCCCTCCGCTTCTATTGGGCAGCCGCTTAGTGACGCCGCTGTGACGCTGAACGAACCGCCCCCTTAGAAAGGAGGTGGTTTGCCGGCAACAGCGACGTCGCTAGGCAGGTAAGTAAGTGTGACGGGTGTAAGTGATGTTGTGCGCCACGGGCAGCGATTTTCCTGTGATGCACAATCGACAGGGGCGGGTGCTTTCACCATCAACATCGCTAGCAATGGCGCTGTGTTTAAAGCCCGCTTTAGACCTAGCGTTGAAACGCGTTGTTCTCACTGAGATCTATATCAAGAGCTGTTATGCTGGATTTTACGAATTTTCTAATAAAGTGGAGTATTTTTATTGGACAGCGCTGAGATCTGTTTTATTGTTCCATGTTCATACAGATGTATCAGACAATGTGTTTCAAGTCCTATTCGGATTGTTCTACATGAATGATGAGAACAGTACGGTCATATGTCATGTCCATTACCTAAATGAATATATTTGGGGCTAAAACCTTTAAAGATCTGAGTTTTTCATTCAGAATTTTGTACCTTTTTGCTTTTACAGGCTTTTTGTCTGCACATTCAACTTTCATGTGGGCTATCATCATAAATGAGCTGAAAGAGCTCATTTTTATACGGCTAGGTTACAAACTCGCCATCAGACCTTTATACTGGGATGAGTGACAATAGACTGTACGACACAAAGGCTAAACAGTGCAAAAGATTGAAGGACACTCCATTGCAAAAAAAAAACAAAACAATTTTTAGCCCAAAATACATGCTATATTTAAAACAAAAAACCAGCATTTCCTCCCTACACCCAGTAGGGAAATAAGTGTCAGCACTTCCAAATTGTTTTACATTTTACACAGCACTTGGTTAGCACTTTGTGTGAAGCAATAGAGAAGGCACCGTCAGTAATAAACAGTCTCTGCCTTCTCTATATGGAGTAGGGATGTGTCTGACTACCTGCTTTCTTCTCCTGCAGCTGATTGATATGAATCTCATGGAGCATGTTACTATTGTGTTACATAATTTTTTAAACCAAATTATCCCAATAAAGATAATAAGTTAATACAACGTTTTTTTATTGATGGTATATTAAAAACATAAACACAGACATAAGTTAAAAATCAAGGCAGGGGGAGCAGTACTAACCCACAGTGGGAACCATATACATTAAATAACCTTAGTCCCAGCAGGTCACATGCAGCTATACAACAAGAGCATTAATTAGGCAGCTGAAATCATCTCCATATAATAATAACAATAGTCTCCATTAGATCGCTGCCCATTAAAGTACTCAATTCAAAATAATACCAGACCTGCTGTCATATCAATAGTACAAAGACCTGCTCCCCTGCCAGCCACTTTACTATTGTGTTACAGCCTGAATTACATCCTGAGCTTGTCACCATTCTGGTTTCTTCAGACAGAGCTGAAATTTCCACACATTTTGCCTGCTCAATGTAGCGCCGTTGTCCCTGCACTGCTTTGCCTCTCCCTACCAAGGATGCTGACTTACCGCCGTGACCGGACTGCACCTCCCTGCTTTGCTTCCCTTCGGTATTTCACATGCGTCTCTCCTGCCTCCTGTTCCTGGGGCCTCTGCACAGGTCTCCCAGCAGAGCAGTTGCATCCTCGCTCTCTTAAAGGGCCAGTGCAGTAATTCCCAGAAGTGCCTCTCAACCTTTGGCTGAAAGGCAATAGGTACTTAAGGCATCCTACCACTAAGGGAGGTGCCTCAGCAACATGGCCAGTTCGTTAGACTGTGTCAGTCTAGCCAGCTAGCTGTCAAGTCCCTTTTGTCCACGTTACCTGTTACCATGTCCACCTACCCGTACCCATCACCCAGTCCCTGCCGTATCTTCCAGGCCAGTCCTTTCTGCCTCAGTCTTCCTGGTCGTACCTGCCAGCCCTACAGACTCTGCCTGTCTATACCTTAGCCCGTCCCTGCCCTGGGACTCAGCTGCCACAGTCCCGGACATTGCCTAAGTGATAGGCACTTAGTCAAGCCCTCCCCATATCTGTGTAAGCCCCCTTTGCTCCTATTGGGTCCACTCCTGCTCTCCACCACACCACCGGCAAGCGTAACACTCAGTATGCGTACACAGCATCCGCTGATAATTTGCTTCTTGTATAGTTTTTACACAAAGCTCTCTACAGTACTCTGATATAGTAATAATTTCCTGTCCCACAATATAATTGGTGCTTTTTTTTAGGGATATGTGTAACAACAAGCTTGTCAATGGTTTACCGTGACAACCTAGAGAATTGATATAATGACTCTGGATCAATGCAGAATAATAAATGAAATGTTGAGCTTATAAAGTTGCTTAAATGATCATAGATTTAATAAGATTTGATATGAAAAGCATCCATGCATGTGTCAAAAAGATGGAAATTATGACAACACCCCCCTACCACCCGGTGTGTGTTAGGAGCTGGTGGTCCCTGTCCAGTGACATCCAGCATCGAGGTTTCCATTACTACCGTAATAGAATTTGTGACTTCTGGAGAGTTACGGGATCCGTGTGAGACCCCAGAGTTTAGTCATCAGAGATACGTGAAGGCGGTGCTGATGTCATCCAAATCTAAAATCCTAAATCAATTAAGTTATTTTATATAAAACTAATCTGCTGCCGTTATGTTGCCAAGGGAATTAATCCGGTGTCTCTGGACGGACGTGGATACACACATGGATCTGTTGTTGCTGTGTTGTGTTCTGACGGATAATGAGGCTGATGCTTGCCCAGAGGATGGCAAATTAATGTTTTCTGTCCCCAAGGAAACTTAATTTGGCACTACTTCCTGTCCCCGAGGTTCTTAATGCGGTTACACTAAGGAGGAATCATGAGTTACAGCTGACATGGCGATCACAGACCTCAGCATTGAATGGCGGAATAAAGCCACATATGTCTGTAATATTTGCCCACCATATAGCACACTTTGCTAATTGGATGTCTAGTATAGAATTCCTTTATTGAAGGTATATAATATACAGTGCCTTGTAAAAGTATTCACCCCCTTGGCTTTTTACCTATTTTGTTACATTATAACCTGTGTTTTTTAAATATTTTTTAATCAGATTTGTGTGTGATGCAGCAGCACTAAATAGTCTAAGTTGGGGAAGTGAGAAAAATTTAGGCATAAAATAAATGTATGGGAAAAAATAAATAAAAATTATGTGGATATGTATTGACCCCATTTGCTAAAAAGCCCCTAAATGTTTTTATAAATCCCATGCTTAGTGAAAGGAAGTCCACCTTTGTGCAATCGAAGTGTCCCTCGGTTGGTCAGTGTATATACACACCTTTTCTGAAAGATTTAAGCAAGAGGCACCACTAAACCAAACAAAGTTGTTGAGAAGTGCAAGTCAGAGAGTCCCAATCTCTGATGATCCCCCGGAGCACCATGAGATCCATCATCATCAAATGGAAACAACATGGTACCACAACAAACCTGCCAAAAGAGGGCCATCCAGAAAATCTCTCAGCCAAGGCAAGGAGGGCATTAACCAGATAGCCATCACATAGAAGGAGCTGCAGAGTTCTCAAGCAGAGACTAACATATCTGCCCATACAACCTCAAGAAACTGTAAACTCCATTGAGCTGGCCTTAATGGAAGAGTGGTCAAAAAAAAGCCTTTACTTATAACCAAAAATTGGAATGCTCATTTTGATTTTGACAAGACATGTGGGAGACTCCCCAAATATATGGCGGAAAGTGCTGCGGTCAGATGAGATCAAAATTGAACTTTTTGGCCACCAAGGTAAACTCTGTCTGGCTTCAAACCAACATTGCTCGTCACCCCAAGCATACCATTCCCACAGTGAAACATGGTGGCGGCAGTATCCTGCTGTTGAGATGTTTTTTGACAGCAGGGACAGGGAAAATGGTATGAGTTGAGTGGAAGATGGATGGTGCGAAGTACAGGCATTTTCTTGAGGAAAACCTGTTTGTCAGTGATTTGAGACTTGGACAAAAGTTCACCTTCCAAAAAGACAATGACCAAAAGCATACAGCTAAAGCAACACTCGAGTGGTTTAAGGGAAAAGGTGTATACGTATTGGAGTGGCCTAGTCAAAGCTCAGACCTTAATCCAATTGAGAATCAGTGGTCAGAATTGAAGATCGCTGTTCACCAAGGAAACCATCAAACTTGAAGGAGCTGGAGCAGTTATGCCTTGAGGAATGGGCAAACATTCCAGTGGCAAGATGTGGAAAGATCATGGAGACTTTTACAAAGCGCCTTGCAGCTGTAATTGCCTCAAAACGTAGATCTACAAAGTACTGACTTTGGTGGGGGGGGGGGAGGAGGGGGAGGAGGGGGAGGGGGGTGAATAGTTATGCACACTGAAATGTTTCAGTTATTTTGTTCTATTTGTTATTTGCTTCACAGTAAAAAGAAAACCCAAATATTCACAGTTGTAGGCATTTTCTTTACATGAACTGATGCAAATCCTCAAGAAAAACAGTGACATACTGGGGTAAAGTAGTAAAGCACAAAATATGTAAAGGGAGGTGAATA